>NC_092335.1:536910000-537210000 GCF_046630445.1 Rutidosis leptorrhynchoides | reverse complement strand
ACGGGATCCTTTTGAGTCGTCATGGATAATGAACTGGACCCGAAAGCATCCAATTGTAATGAAGATTCTGGTGGTGCAGATGATGCTTTTTTGTTATCATACTTGAAATAGTACAATGGTATACCTTCTGAAGATTTTTCGCCAACTAAGCTATTGGCCCCACTTATTTGTGGGGACATGAAACCCGAAAACTTCAACTTATCTGAAAATAAGGGATCCAAAATATCAACCGAACCAGAAAATGACTGCATAGTGCTGCTATTAACAGGCTTACGATCAGTCCACATCTTCATCTGATCCAACTCACGGACACCTTTCTGGTACACGTCATCAATTTCAGATTGTTTCGTTTGAGATGAATTGTACCATATCTTTCTTTGTCTTTCTAACATGTCTGAACTCTTGTTGTTTTCCAAGATTTGGTAGAATACTTGCCTTGAAACCGGCGGCTTCAAACATGAAAAAAGGGCGTTTTCGGAAGCTAAAGATGACGGCTGTCTACGTAGAAAAGGGCGTATAAGAGGGACAAGAAAAACATAGGAATCAACGGCGCCTAAAGTCTCACTACTTGCTGCAATGAACTTTACTGCCGACCTTCTTACCCATTGGCTTGGATAACACAACAAAGGAAACGCGTGTTCGATCATTTCAAGCAGGATTCGTTTTCTTAAAAAACCACTGGTACAAAGAATCGCCAAGCAATCTAACGCATTGACTATTACGCCCTCGGTTGAATCATCTAACGCCTGTTCAAGATACGGTAAAAGATACTCCTCAACACTTCGTTGACCAACAAAGAAGCAAACGTAAATTATCTGATGGTAAAAAACTGATCTTAACAGCTCATCTTGATCATTCAAAAAAGCAGGAAGGATAGGCAATAAAAAGTCATTACTCTGCCTTTGACCAAAAAACCAACAAAGATTACCGACATCTTGTAAAAGCGCTCTCCTAATATTTGGAGTTTGCTTCGGACCCATTACAAGTTCTTGAATAACCTCAGCTATTGATTTTCTCAACTGTGCCAGCTGTGCATCGTTTTTTCCGGTTATTTTTTGCGACTTCTGGTTTAAACTTAAATCATTTAAAACCCCTGCTTCTGTTAAGCTTATTGAATGAATTAGAAAACCATAAGCTGTTAATGCGAGTTTAGAAATATTGCTTGCGTAGCAGATTCGTACACTTTCTTCGGGATCATCGGGAAGCATTGAAAGCATTGGGAGAATATATTCGGGGAAGATTTTAGCATCACTCGGGGGAAAATCCCGAACCAACGGTAGGATGTCGCATAGAGTTTCTAAAGCAGCCGATCTAACGATTGCAGATGAATCCGACAACATTGCGATGACGTATGGAAGAACACGTTGTAACCGATCTTCATCGTCTATGTATAACGAACATGATTTTAGTAAAAGGACTGCACTTCTTCTTAGTTGAGGCATTTTGACGTTTCGTATACAAGAACAGAGGAGTGACGCGATTAAGACCATTCCTTCACAGCTTGTGTTATCCTGTGGTAAGGGTAAAAAGGGCATTCCAAATGTGTCTGACTGATTGTCATAGTCAGACATTAAAGAGGTTAAATCTTTCATTGTGATCTCTCTCAAAAATGGATGGTGATTTCTTTTGAATACATTGGAGATCGTTTGTAGTAGTTTCCCCTGTTTGTGATTTGAAGAATTTTCAGAAAGATGAACATCTTCAACTTTGTTGTTTAACATCTGTTTAAGTATTTCTGGGAAAGATAGCTGACACATGGCTACCTGTATGAAATAATTAACGAGTGGCTTAGAGTTCTATTCAGCTTGGTTAAATGACTAAATTGCCCATGGAAAAAAAGCTTGGATCTTTCTTACCCTAGAATCAGGAGTGATAGGATTTAGATTTGAATATAAATTATGCAGGAACGGAGAGAAGTAGCATGGAAGCACAACACCTGCATAGCTTTGCAGGTACCAGTCAGCAGAACAGCGAGAATCTGGATCGAGCTGAATCATATGAAGAATCATTTTGCGTATTCCTGAGTCTGGAATCTGCACCATATATATTTATGATAATTATTAATAAGGAATTATGTATGAGCAAATTTCCATTTAAAATAATCAGTTTAACTATAGCGGGCAATTTCAACCAAATCATGTTTCATCCCTAATGGGTCAAACATACAGATAATTGCTTACACAAAAACAAAACAAATGGGTCAAACGGTTCGACAGCGGAAAGTATCTCTCAAATGTAATAAAAACTCCTAAACCATCTACTCAAAATAATAACTTTTCATATTCTTAGTAATCACATCTGAATCATATATATGTTTTAAATATATGCATAGGCATACCGGAAGACTTGAACCTACTTCAGCCTTGTTGAGTGGAATGCCTTCTGCTGTGGGTTCTCAATCTATCCTTAATACCAGAACAGGTTCTTTACAAGAAAGAATTACTTCTACCGAAGAAGATTCCATGTATACATATATACAATATACAAATACATACATATATATTGTATATTGTCTATCGTAGTAATATCATAATCAGATTTTAATTTTGTATATTATCACCATTAATCTTTCTTTATTATCATTATCATGGTCTTTAATTTGTTAGCATTATTGTAGAACAGCACCTACTATAAATTGCAGATATTAAATATGACTAATTATATGGAGGAACTGGGTGTAGGTAAAGGGGATTCTAATAGAGATTTTTCAGATTTTTGATTGTCTTAAGGTCAACTGTAATTGCGATTGTATATGTTTATGTACCTATTTATAGATATTTATTATATATTCTATACTTAAATCTTATTTTGTCTATATCTTTATAGTTATACTATAATTATAAAAGATATTAGCTTTATTCTAGGGTAGAGGATTCATTGTCTACATCTCACCTCCCCGTAACTTATTTCCGTAGGATTGAGTATTGTTGTTGTTGGTTGTTGACACAAAAGGCTTTACCTAGTTTTTAAAAAAAATATATATATGTACAGATTCAATGTAACTACGGTAGTCAATAAATCAAATAAACAGATTGCTCAACTATCAATACATAGCGTAAACCAGAAAATTTAATATTACTAGAGTAAATGGCATAGCATTTACAAGAGCATGAAAAAAGAACAAATGAAGATAGCAAATGTGTACCTTCTCCAAATGTTGACTAGGATCAAACTGCCCCCTTCTATATGCAAGTAATTGTGATAGTTCAAAGAGGGGTTGACCCTCAAGGAAAAGTTCTGCAATGACACACCTAAAGCAGCAAGCAAATTAGCAAACTGTAATGGAAGAACACCTCATAACAAAGATTACTGGTTAAGTTGTACACGATGATTATAAATTTTCAGTTTAAAAGCATTGGGCATAATTTAAATGTTCAACAGGGATATCTACGTATGCATCGAAATTAGCTTCTCGCATTGAAAATGTAATATATATTTATACGAATAAAAAGAAAAGCTCACCCAACGGAAAAGATGTCCATAGATGGCCTTAGAGGTGCATCTTGTGCAACTTGAATCTCCCCTCCATGCTCATAAAATCTCTATACATTTAAGACAACGACAGAAAATTCTCATAAAATCTTTGTAAAAATTACAATGTTAGTTCTCTTCCAGTCAATACATAGCTAAGAACATATAATAGTTCAAGAAGAAAAGGAATATTGCCCTCTATGGAATTTGCAATGTCGTGACCTCATAAATACGATGTAGAGAAAGGATCGTTTATGAAGTCAAAAAAAAGGAGCTACTATAAAAAATAATGTAAAATGAAGAAGCAAACAAGATAGAAGAAAAGTAAATTCACCTCTGGAGCAAGATAGCAACGTCTCCTTCCTCCAGTGTCAAAGAAAAATGAGAAATCAGAGGGATCGTCATGAGGGATGTAGGTTGGCTTAAAAGATGCAAAATCAGCAAGATAAAGCCAATTCCAAGAAGTAACCAACACATTCTCACATTTGATATCACCTGCAGGGGTATCCATATTACATCAGGGACCACAGAAACTTAGTGTGTCATAATGGCAAGTTGGGCAAGATGGATAACAGGTAATCTATAGGTTGGCTCAATATGTGGCGGTTCTAGGGGAGCTGACCCATAGAAACTTTTCATTCTTTGTTAGAACATAAAAACCGACGTGTTAATATAATTACAAAACTACACTATTGCAATAATCCTCAAAAACTATTCAAACAAAGCACCGTCGAAGGCTTATGCATTTGAATACAGAGAAAATGACTTTTAACCCATTGGACCAGATTGACCAACTTGATATTTTTCCAATTTAGTTTATTACTTTAGCTTAACCCATTTAGTCTGTTAGAGATAACACATAACCCAAATCGACCAATTTGTACATGATTGAGTTGCAGTTTTCCAGTGGAAGAAATGATAGATAAGAGTTACATATAAATAAACACATAAAATCATTGAGCTCACCATGACAAACTCCATGGTCATGACTCTGTTTCACGGCATAAAGCAACTACACAACATCAAACGTTAGGAAACCTTGTCATTCTCTCGCGGTAACAGTCAAATTATTAATCTCAAGATAGAAATAAATAAGGTCAAACCTGAAAAGCCAACCATTTCTTCTCAACAAGGCTGAGGAAAGGCCGCGTACTCAGTCGATCATGAAGGTTGTTGAAGAAGTATTGTCTCAACAGGTAAGCAGCTTTATCAGTCTCGAGCCAAAACTGCAATATATTTTATTCTTTTTAAAGTTTATCTTGTAAATCATTCGCTAACTAAAGTTATGTAAACACCAGACATTTATTAGTCTAAGATACAATACACGTCATCATCTTCACAACAATAATATAATTCCAGATAACTGAATTCAAATGACTTGCTACACTCACATTAATTCATATTCATATATCATATAAACAATTGTAATTATATATCATACATACATATACAATCCAATGAATTAATAAACCTGAAACGGCCAAACATGAGGGTTCTCAATACGGCAAAAAATCTCACGAATCTGAGACAATCGTCGTTCATAATCACGAAGATCAATCGAATCGCCACGTTTGAAATACACCTTAACTAACACCAACCCTTCATCATGCTTACACTGTATGGATTTCAAAAATCGAGCTCTACCTAACACCTCTTTCAGTACTAAATTATAGGATGACGGTAAGTCGTGCAGGTAGTACTCCGTCGCTGATGCTTGCGTTGTTCGCGCGATCTTATTTCCCATGGTTTTAATCCAAAAGAATTAAAAATTTAACACATTCAATGCGAATTAGAGAAACGGTATTGAGAGTGAGTAAAATTTTACATATTCAGGTGTTAATTAAATTGGAAGATGTTAGGGTTTTGATCGATCGGAAGGAAGAAGATATTTGATAGTACGCGTGGTCGTTACTTCTATGGATTTACTAATTAAATTAAATTATAATTTATACGTAATTACTTGATTATTAATATTAATATATTATAGTATACAGTTTAGCCCTACAAATTCTAAATATTAATATTTTTAATATTTAATTTTAATTTTATTTTTAATAATTTTGATTTTAATATTGATTTCAAAGTAAAATATAATACACATTTTGATTTGTTAGAACTTATGATAGCTTAAATTTATATTTTATAAGCTTAAGCAAGTAGCATCGTTTGTATGACATAAGAACCCAAGTTTATGAAGAAAAAAAAGAAAAAAAACTTTGAAAAAATAATCTAGTTACAGTAGCTTATAAAAGTAAGCTCCTAAGCTTCCTAGCTTATAAAGTTAAAAATTATATTTTTAACCCCTATATAATTATCTATCATATATTTTGTTGTCTATTTTATTGAATTTATAACAATAAGTTTCAGCTTCAGCTACTTTTTATCAAGCAGTTACTAAAATACTCCGTATAAGTTTCAGCTTTAAAAATAAGCTACGGCTACCACCTCAAGCAATAAGTTCCTGCTTCAGCTATAAGCTACAACTCTAGCTGGTAACATTAAACACGCCCTTAAAATATGAATGGAAGTTAAGTAAAAACAAATTACTCCGTAATAATATAAACATACATGTGTTAAATTTTAATTGGTTAATCAAATATTCGACGGCACTATTCTTCCCGCCATGAATGTGACTAACGTCGTGTAGGCGTTACATCTGATGCCTTGATATAAGCGTTTTCCATCGTCACTTTTGTCCAACTGGGCTAACGCCCTCTCCATCACGCCCCATTGCGGGTAGTCTAATAGAAATTTAAAATGAACAATGTCTAGGGATGACAATGGACGCAAAAAATTCGAGATCTACAGATATCCGTACACGTGAGGGCGGGTTAGTTTTGAAAAGTTCACCCGTAGATTCGTATCAGGTAAAATCTTGTACACGTTGATGGGTCGCGGGCAGATGATAGGTTTATTAGACCTGTTGCGGGTAAAATTCAATATAAGTATCTGTAATACCCGTTCAAAAATCCGCGGGTATATCCACCAAATAATTCGTGAACCAACATACATATGCACTTAAATGAAGATTTATTATGCATTTAACCTTATAATTTCAATACAATATATTAATATTATTACCAACAAATGAAATCTTATTGAGTATACTCATTTGAAAAATCCACGTGTATGCCTGTTAGAAAAATCCACGAGTATACCTATAATAGTCGGTTTATTTTTCATGCATTAAGTGGACAGTTAACTTCTCAATGCATTTGAATTTATTTTTTTTCATTCTATAACTGAAATTCTTTATATGAAATCTTTTCAAATTTTCAAAAATTTTAAAAGTTCTTGGCTTCTTGATTTCTTACATTCCAACGTAAAACAAACAAAGTTTACTTTTCAAAACACAAAGTGTAACCTCAATCCTTATATATGAATCATCGCGGGTAAACCCATGACCGGTGGATATCCGCAGGTATAGGCATGGAGCTAAAAATAAACCTGACAATGAAGATCCGCGAGTTAACACGTTGACAAAAGTACTGCGCGTACGGATGATATATCTAATGGATCCGCGCTCACGATCCACTGGTGCTATCCCTAAATTGATATCAAAAAAAGTGATAACGTTTTATTGATAAAAGGTCAAACCGCGTAAAACCATCAAAAGCTTGCAAACCCATATATTCCAAGGAGATTTTAGCCTGCTTAAGGTGCGTTATATAAAATCAAATGATTAATAGTTTGAACGATTGAAATAACCTGAATGAGGTTGCTTCCATATGACAATAAACCGTTTGATAATAATTTTAAACAGACAATGTAAATGATTTACAATTACCTTATTAATCTTTGTCATGAATAAACTTTACAATATAGTTGTTTAATAAGTGTTCTTGATAAAATTTAAAATTAATATTACATAAATTTATGTGTTTGATGGTTAAAAGAGAATTTCAGCTCTCAGTAGTTTATAACTGAATATTGAACAATTTAACACCATATGTCATTCAAAGAATCAGGAAGTCTTCTTTTCTAACCTCTTTCAAAGACTCATCGACCACTTTTTTTCTCTCCATCGCTTTGAATGCGCGAATTCTCCTTTCGTTTACTTGAATGGAGTTTAAGATTTTGATGAAGCTATCGACATCACGAATCTCTTGAAACCTCACAAAGCCAAACCGTTGTCCACTCGACAATCTCTTCTTAGCTAGATACACGTCCCTAACTACACCATAGCAATGGGTTGTGATGGTAGGTCTTTTGTGGATGCAGTTACAGGTAATAAATCAATAAATCCGACCGTTCTTTTACCGACTAGTGATCGTTCTCTTCCCAACAAGGTATGCTCCATTGAAATAAAGGTTGATGATAAGTTTTTTATGTTCAACATTCCCGAGTCATTGAGAAATCACAACTTATTGTTTAGTTATAACAAAGATCAGTTTTCCTGGACTTTGGTAGAAGTGAATAACAAGCCCTTTGATGTCTTTGACGGAGATTGTCGGGTAAATGAGGCTGATTTGGAGATGAATGCTAAGGGGGCTACAAATCAGTTTGTTGGTCTTGATGCTTCTCATGGAATATGAAATGCCCCGTCCTAATCCATCCGGAAAAAGTCCACATCGATTACAAACGATTCACAATAGTTGATTACATCACGAGGTTCTTGACCTCTATATGATACATTTTACAAACATTGCATTCGTTTTGAAAAGACAAACTTCCTTACATCGAAAATTGACGATATGCATACCATTTCATAATATATCTAATTATAATTATCTTAATAATAATCTTGATGAACTCGACGACTCGAATGCAACGTCTTTTGAAATATGTCATGAATGACTCCAAGTAATATCTTTAAAGTGGGCAAATGCACAGCGAAAGATTTCTTTCATACCTGAGAATAAACATGCTTTAAAGTGTCAACCAAAAGGTTGATGAGTTCATTAGTTTAACATAAATAATCATTTCATGATTTTAATAGACCACAAGATTTCATATTTCCATTTCTCATAAACATACGTCCCATACATAGAGACAAAAATATCATTCATATGGATTGAACACCTGGTAATCGACATTCACAATATGCATATAAGAATATCCCCATCATTCCGGGATCCTCCATCGGACATGATATAAATTTTGAAGTACTAAAGCATCCGGTACTTTGGATGGGGCTTGTTGGGCCCGATAGATCAATCTTTAGAGTTCGCGTCAATTAGGGTGTCTGTTCCCTAATTCTTAGATTACCAGACTTAATAAAAAGGGCATATTCGATTAGATAATCCAACCATATAATGTAGTTTCGATTACTTGTGTCTATTTCGTAAAGCATTTATAAAAGCAGCGCATGTATTCTCAGTCCCAAAAATATATATTGCAAAAGCATTTAAAAAGGGAGCAAATGAAAACTCACCTAATGTATTTTGTAGTAAAAATACATATGACGACAGTAAACAAGTGTAGGGTTGGCCTCGGATTCACGAACATATATCATTTGTGGATATATTAACACACGTAATTGTAATCGATCAATTATATATATATTCTTGTTATTAATAATATATTTGTTATACTAAATGTTATTTATATAAATTTAATATATATAGTTTATATGTTTTATATAACTATTACTTATTATTAATAATAAAAACTATATACTAAGGTTTAATATATATTTATATATTAATTGATATAGCTAAACAAATATCTTTTTAATAATAATAATATAGCGTAATGTACTTTTATATAAAAGTATCTATTTATAATAATATTGATAGTTTTAGTGATAACAAAGTAATAATTTTATAAGAATGATAATAATGATATTAAGTTTAATAATAATACTAATGATTATATTAATAATAATAATGATAATATTTATAATACTACTTATTTACTAATAATAATAATAATATTCTTATTTATAACTATAATTCTAATAATATTAATGATAACTAGTAGTTGCATGTTAAAATTTATAATAATAAATACCTTAATAATGTTAATAATAATAATTATGGTTTTAATGCTTATAACTATGATAATAATAATAATATGTGTTATAATACTAATAATAACAATAATATTAATAACATTAATAATAATCATAGTAATAACATTAATGATAATAATAATAATAATAATAATAATATAAATGATAATCACAATTAATAATAATAATGATAATAATTATAATCATAATCATAATGATAATAATATACTAAAATGACAAGTTTACAACTAATAACAATATATGGTATTAATAATAATAAGTAATAACAATAATAATAACAATAATAATAATAATAAAAATAAAAATAATAATAAAAGAGTTATACCTCACTAAAATAGGTTTTAAACAAAAATATGCATTGAGCCGGGATCGAACTTGCGACCTCCCGGTCACACACAAACACCCATACCACTCGACCGTTTCTGTTTTTCTCAAACAAAATGGATTTCGTTTAATTAAAACCCGTATTAAACTTTCTCCCTTTTCTTCTTTGATCCACTTCAAATGACCAGAGATCTAATCCAGTTGATAACTAGTTTTATAGGATTTAGGATGTATACAAAAACGATTATTTATCGATTACATGAATTCACAACAGAAATTAAAACAACTGAGTTGAAACAGATAGTTTTTAAAGAACACGTTAACTCAAAATCAAATTCGAAATTGCAGAGTGTTTGAGACCTCGATCACAACATGAAAAATACTCTAAATCATACTTAGTACCTTTCTGAACCATTGTTTGCTCCAGAAACAACACAAAATGTTCGAATTTAATGATGAACACGTTCATTGACTTTTTAAAATAATAACTTTGACTGTCAAATTCTCACTCTATATAGAAAATTGAGTTTTGATAATTTGCAGATAGTTCAACTAAAATGTTCCTAACACAACTGCATTTTTAGTTTTTGGAAATCATTACGAATTCAAGATTTGAGTATAAAGGTATATATACGGAACAGAACCTGTTTTCTTCATCTGTTATTTCTTTTCTTTTTCGATTAATTCAACAGATAATATGTGGATGTATCTGATATTTGGTAATTGATAAGGATGTTGGAAGAATTGAATGGATTTAATCAAAAATAAGGGATAACCGATTGATAGCTATGTGTCGACATCTTCTCACGAGACTAATAGCAGATAGGAGAGAAAATAAAAAAAATAAAATAAAAAGCTGGTTACCAACTCACACATTATAGATCTGTTTCCATATATAACACTTTAATTTTAATAATTAAATAATTATATTAATAATAATAACATTATTATTATTATGATTAATAAACATACTAATAATTATAATAATATAAATGTATAAAGAATAACTAATTTCTGATAATAATAATATTTATAGAAATAATACAAAAAAAAAAAAATAATGCTAATAATGATGATATTTAAAAATGTCAATAATTAGTGGTAATATTCGTATTATCATTTATAAAATAAATATATTAATACAACTTAAAATAATAATAATAATCATAATGATAGTTAAATTCATAATTTACCTACTAATTATGATAACAATAATATCAGTGATATAACAATTTAAATGTATAAATTTTCATATCTCTATAATTTATATACTAAGACTAATAATATAACTAATATAGATATTAATATTAATAATAATAATGAGAGTAATAACAAAGTATAACAACTACCTTTTTACTTGTACTTACATACATTATCATTATATATTAGCAATTACATAATATTTAATAATCATTTATTATATTATATAATAACTTTTATTGATTCTTTATTATTTATAAATTTTATATATAATACAATATACATATAATAATAATTACTTATAGAAATCATATATTTAAATATAGGTTTATTCTAAGTATAACTTAATTATTTTATGTCCTACTTTACATTTTTAATTTTTAATGTTTAATTTATATCTTAAACTTTCAAATTATTATTTATATACTTTTATTTATATATGTATATATATATATATATATATATATATATATATATATATATATATATATATATATATATATATATATATATATATATATATATATATATACATATTTAGTTACAAATAATGGTTCGTGAATCGTCAGGAATGGTCAAATGGGCAAATGCATTCATGTAATATGTTCTAAAGTTTTCGAGACTCAACATTACAGACTTTGCTTATCGTGTTGAAAACATATAAAGATTAAGTTTAAATTTGGTCGGAAATTCCCAGGTCATCACAGTACCTACCCGTTAAAGAAATTTCGTCCCGAAATTTGAGTGAGGTCGTCATGGCTAACAATAAATATGTTTTCCTGACGAATATGTGCTGATAAATAGAGTTTTTATCATTATTGAATAATACAGATAAAATAATTCGATTATTCGAAGAGCACGAATGAAGCTATCACAAAAGAGTGAAATGAATAAATGAAGTTTCGTTTTAACTTTTGACGTTGCCTTAGTTGAATTTAGAAAAATAAGATGCGTCTTAGCTTTTGACGTTGTTTTGCTTGAATTCCGGAATTCAAGGAATTTGAAGAAAATCTTCGAAATCTAAAAGATTTGATTCTTCGGCGAGTAAGGAAAATAAGATCTCTATAATTAATGCGGAATCTGCCTTGATTTCTTTGTCTGGTATTTTCACTATAAATGAACTTCTTCCATTCCATTACTTTCACCATTCCTATACTTTCTTCCTCTATTCCTACTTCTAAAATATTGTGGAAATGCTCCATCCAGTTCTGATTCTTGATATTTTCCTATCTATGTATTTGTCATCCTTCTTTTCAATCTTCCACCAGAAAATCTGTTTATTTCTACTATTGCCTTGGGGAAATACTATTCTTAATTATACCGTGTCTTTATATTGCTATTCGTATTAATATCTATGGTTTGTAACTTCTGTGTTATTATTGGGTTTTATATCTTCCCTTATATTTCAATGTCCCTGTTTCTGTCTCTTATAATTATTGTCATCCACAGTTAATGCACTCACTTATTTACTGCGATTTATACCCCCTTTCTATTTCGGAGCTTCATGCTTTTGTTTACTTTTCGCAAGTAACGGGCCAGAATTCATAGGTATGGAGTTTCGAATTATCATAATATACAAGATAGAAAGGAAAGGTATTAGCACAATTTGTTTTGTCAAATTACCAGAAATTACGAAAAAGACAGAACCATCAAGAAGATATTTTCTTGATATGTTTAGAGGTTAAGTAGAATGAAAGAATCGTGTAACATGTCACATAATGATGGTATTGTGAATCACTACATTCCATTAGAAACTCAGCATGACTTAATGTAATATAATCACGTTGATCAAGTGTCATTATATTATACTAACTCATGCATCAGTTCCCAACATTACTTCAATAACATTCATATTTTAAGCTCGAAAGTTTATAGATTATAGAAACTAACAGTTTCTATATGATGTAACACTGATAGCACGAAGAGATTAATGATTTCAGATAAGAATAGTTATGAAAATATCTTCAGAAATATGAACTGATATTTATAATGAAGGATACGATGATATCTTGGAATTTCTAATATCGATGGATGATGAAGAAGATTTATCCGTAAAGGTTTAGATTCGGAAGCAAGGTATTAGCTAAAGATTTCATCAGGAACAGAATCATTTGGATTCTTTGAAGTCAAACTTATTCTTTGTGATTTGTCCACGGCTTCCTTCATAGTTTCGCATAATCCGCTTTTCGACACTAATTTTCTATTGAGTGTTTCCAATACAATGGTACACAGGAAGCACGAAGAGGTATATAATTTCGGACGAGAATATTTATGAAAATATCCTCAGAAATATTGAAGATATTGATGATGATATTTTGGAATTTCTAAGTTCGATGGTTGATGGAGAAAGATTTTTCGCAAGATTTTAACATGACTTCGGGGCAAGATATTCTCTAAAGATTTCAACGGATCCAGAATTATCTGGATTCTTTGAATATAGGGTATGGTCCTTGTATTTGTCCTTGGTCTCCTTCATAGATAGCTCAGTCTGTTTTTTAATAAAAAAAATTTTATCGAGCGTTCCCAACACTCCTTTCTTTTTCATCAAACTTTTGGTCGTTTAGACCATCTACCATTTTTTTGTTTCCTCTGCATTTAATGCTATGATATCTGAATCATCGGTTATTAATCCGAGGTGGTTTCAGGAAAATTGTGTTTTTAGATGATTAAACGCTGATGGTAATATGGTGGAATATGAAAGGTTCCCTGGTAACAATAAAAGAGCACGCGTATATATCAACGTTATAATAAGGTTGTTTTGTACAAAAGGTCGAAGTTGTCTTGCTGGAGCTGTGACAAAATTGGCTATTTTGAAGAAGAACTGCAAAGTTATTTTGGGTAATAATAACACTAAAGAATTTAGCACAGTTATGTATTGAACGTTTACTCAGTTTCCGAGAGTTTTTCAAGTGCATTACTATATGCATCAGTCTTTTCTTCCGTAAATGAAGTGCGGTTGGTTCATCCTCTCGATTGAGGTGTCTTCAAGAATCATGAAAGATTTGAACGCAGAATGTAATCGTGAAGATACAAATGATGTTGAAGACGAAATCAAGTGGCAACTTGAAGAATTGTTTAGTTTCATATGTTATAATCAATATTTTAATTCATTTTAATTATTCAATGTTGGTAGTCCTCGATTGATAGTCCACCGTTAGCGATTCAACAATTCATATATAATTTAATATATAATATTCGAATTAATTAATACGTATCGTGACCCGTATACGTCTCAGACTCGATCACAACTCAAAGTATATATATTATTTGAGAATCAAACTCAACCCTGTATAGAAAACTCGATCATTACTGCATATAGAGTGTATATGGTGATTCCAAATGATATATATAGATGCGTCGATATGATATGTCAAAACCTTGTATACGTGTCCCGATATTTAAAGTGCGTAAAATAAATAACAGAAAATTAAATAACGATAAATAAAGTGCGTAAAGTAAATAACGGAAATTTAATGACGATAAATAAAATTGCGAGAATGTAAATTGCGATAAAATAAATTGCGATAATTAAATTGCGATAAATAAAATGTAATACGGAATTAACAGTTAGCTAGGATTTTGTTAGCGTGGATTCTTAACAAAATTTCATAATGTTAATTAGTCTGTTTCTAATCAATTTTTATTGTGTCCATTATTTCTTCATTATGCCACTTGTTGGATTCTGGTAAGTTAAAATCCAAATATGAAATTGAATTTGAATGAAAATGGTTATTCTGTGGTGAACGGATTCGTATATCAGTAGACGTAAATAGGATAGTAAATGACTGTTGAATCAGATTCGAAGAATGTACAGTGTAACTTATTAATGCGAAATCTAAATATTCCTCGGGTATTACCTACCCGTTAAAATATTTTCACCATTAACAGTTTGTACAATAAAAATTTTAATTACAATCTTTATGAAAACATATATACATATATATTTTCTTCAGACGTAATTATGGATTTAATGAGTCAATATGATATTAAACTGATTTGGTTTACCATTAGAACTAGAATACATAATCTCTAAAATATTTAGAGATTACTTAATCGTCATGAAGAAAGAAGATAATCGATGTAGAACGATACGTAGAACAATGATTATACTCGAGGTACATAATGAGATGTTGAGGCATGGATTGTTAATGGTACTGGTGCTGTTACTGATGGTACTGTTGGTGCCGATGATGTTGCTGAAGCTGGTACATTTTGTACCATATTCTCCAGATTGATTACTCGAGCGCGAAGTTCGTTGACTTCTCCTATTATTCCAAGATGATTGTCGGTCAGAATAAGCAGATGAATAAGGTTCAGAATTGTGGATAGAATATAATCTTGTCGAGTTACTCTGGAAATAAGACTGAAAATGGTGTCTCAAACAGGTTCGCCGGTAAACGCTTCAGGTTCATTGTCAAGAGGTGAATTCGGTTGGTGGAAGGGATTGCCTTCTGCGCGTTTCCATTAATTAAGTCGACTACGAATGCATCAGATGAATTGGGGATGGTTGATTGATTGATTCATTCTGGTGACATTGCTTCCGGAGCTTAGTTGAATATCCATGTCGGAATAGCTATCGGAATAGTTATCGAAATCTGAGGGACTCGAACTGGTTGAGGGATTCATCTTGTACAATCAGATGAAGGATTTTCGATAAGAAATAGATTATAGGATGTAGATTAGTACCTTGCAATACATAGTTTACATATATGCATATATAATACTAAAATTCCATAAGTTACGGAGGAATCTACTGAAGCTGTCAGGTAAAGATAACAATAATAGATACGCTAAGATATGAATTTTGTCTATACACTATTCATGCAGTCAATACAATAAGATGTGTCTAGACTAAGAATAATAAGCAGGTAATTTACCAAGGATGATAAACAAATGATTTCTAACAAAAATGATAAGCAAAACTTTTGACATGCAGACACGGTCGAAGTCCAGACTCACTAATGCATCCTAACAACTTATCAGTTAGACACACTAATGCAGACCCGGTTCACTAAGACCACCGCTCTGATACCAACTGAAATGCCCCGTCCTAATCCATCAGAACAAAGTCCACATCGATTACAAAAGATTCACAATAGTTGATTGCATCGCTAGGTTCTTGACCTCTATATGATACATTTTACAAACATTGCATTCGTTTTGAAAAGACAAACTTCCTTACATCGAAAATTGACGATATGCATACCATTTCATAATATATCTAATTATAATTATCTTAATAATAATCTTGATGAACTCGACGACTCGAATGCAACGTCTTTTGAAATATGTCATGAATGACTCCAAGTAATATCTTTAAAGTGAGCAAATGCACAGCGGAAGATTTCTTTCATACCTGAGAATAAACATGCTTTAAAGTGTCAACCAAAAGGTTGGTGAGTTCATTAGTTTAACATAAATAATCATTTCATGATTTTAATAGACCACAAGATTTCATATTTCCATTTCTCATAAACATACGTCCCATACATAGAGACAAAAATATCATTCATATGGATTGAACACCTGGTAATCGACATTCACAATATGCATATAAGAATATCCCCATCATTCCGGGATCCTCCATCGGACATGATATAAATTTTGAAGTACTGAAGCATCCGGTACTTTGGATGGGGCTTGTTGGGCCCGATAGATCTATCTTTAGAGTTCGCGTCAATTAAGGTGTCTGTTCCCTAATTCTTAGATTACCAGACTTAATAAAAAGGGCATATTCGATTAGATAATCCAACCATAGAATGTAGTTTCGATTACTTGTGTCTATTTCGTAAAGCATTTATAAAAGCAGCGCATGTATTCTCAGTCCCAAAAATATATATTGCAAAAGCATTTAAAAGGGGAGCAAATGAAAACTCACCTAATGTATTTTGTAGTAAAAATACATATGACGACAGTAAACAAGTGTAGGGTTGGCCTCGGATTCATGAACCTATATCATTTGTGGATATATTAACACACGTAATCGTAATCGATCAATTATATATATATTCTTGTTATTAATAATATATTTGTTATACTAAATGTTATTTATATAAATTTAATATATATAGTTTATATGTTTTATATAACTATTACTTATTATTAATAATAAAAACTATATACTAAGGTTTAATATATATTTATATATTAATTGATATAGCTAAACAAATATCTTTTTAATAATAATAATATAGCGTAATGTACTTTTATATAAAAGTATCTATTTATGATAATATTGATAGTTTTAGTGATAACAAAGTAATAATTTTATAAGAATGATAATAATGATAATAAGTTTAATAATAATACTAATGATTATATTAATAATAATAATGATAATATTTATAATACTACTTATTTACTAATAATAATAATAATAATAATATTCTTATTTATAACTATAATTCTAATAATATTAATGATAACTAGTAGTTGCATGTTAAAATTTATAATAATAAATACCTTAATAATGTTAATAATAATAATTATGGTTTTAATGCTTATAACTATGATAATAATAATAATATGTGTTATAATACTAATAATAACAATAATATTAATAACAATAATAATAATCATAGTAATAACATTAATGATAATAATAATAATATAAATGATAATCACAATTAATAATAATAATGATAATAATTATAATCATAATCATAATGATAATAATATACTAAAATGACAAGTTTACAACTAATAACAATATATGGTATTAATAATAATAAGTAATAACAATAATAATAACAATAATAATAATAATAATAATAATAATAATAATAATAATAATAATAATAATAATAATAATAATAATAATAATAAAAATAAAAAATAATAATAAAAGAGTTATACCTCACTAAAATAGGTTTTAAACAAAAATATGCATTGAGCCGGGCTCGAACTCGCGACCTCCCGGTCACACACAAACACCCATACCACTCGACCGTTTCTGTTTTTCTCAAACAAAATGGATTTCGTTTAATTAAAACTCGTAATTAACTTTCTCCCTTTTCTTCTTCGATCCACTTCAAATGACCAGAGATCTAATCCAGTTGATAACTAGTTTTATAGGATTTAGGATGTATACAAAAACGATTATTTATCAATTACATGAATTCACAACAGAAATTAAAACAACTGAGTTGAAACAGATAGTTTTTAAAGAACACGTTAACTCAAAATCAAATTCGAAATTGCAGAGTGTTTGAGACCTCGATCACAACATGAAAAATACTCTAAATCATACTTAGTACCTTTCTGAACCATTGTTTGCTCCAGAAACAACACAAAATGTTCGAATTTAATGATGAACACGTTCATTGACTTTTTAAAATAATAACTTTGACTGTCAAATTCTCACTCTATATAGAAAATTGAGTTTTGATAATTTGCAGATAGTTCAACTAAAATGTTCCTAACACAACTGCATTTTTAGTTTTTGGAAATCATTACGAATTCAAGATTTGAGTATAAAGGTATATATACGGAACAGAACCTGTTTTCTTCATCTGTTATTTCTTTTCTTTTTCGATTAATTCAACAGATAATATGTGGATGTATCTGATATTTGGTAATTGATAAGGATGTTGGAAGAATTGAATGGATTTAATCAAAAATAAGGGATAACCGATTGATAGCTATGTGTCGACATCTTCTCACGAGACTAATAGCAGATAGGAGAGAAAATAAAAATAAAATAAAATAAAAAGCTGGTTACCATCTCACGCATTATAGATCTGTTTCCATATATAACACTTTAATTTTAATAATTAAATAATTATATTAATAATAATAACATTATTATTATTATTATTATTATTATTAAACATACTAATAATTATAATAATATAAATGTATAAAGTGTAACACCCCGCTTTTCCGTACACGCTTAAAGGGTCGTGCGAGACTTAAGGTTGGAGTTTAGGCGTGTATTAGAGTGAGCGTTTGGGTTGTATAGTTGTGGAAACCTCGGAATTGTGTTAACTAGTCGAAGGGGCCTGTTGCAGCCCAATGTCGCGCCGCGACAAGTGGGTCCGCGCCGCGGCCCACAAAGCAACTCCAGATCAGAAATCAACTTAAACAGGATGATTTTCCTAGTGCATCGTCGCGCCGCGACGAGTAGTGCCGCGCCGCGGCAGACCTGCAGGTCAGGTCCCGGATTTTATTTAAATTAAAGGATTTTGAGGGGCAAAATAGTAAATGGACGTATAGATCAGATGGGTGCATTAAATCTGGTCCACTAGTTCATTTATTCATTTTCCTTTTTCATTTTCTTTCAATTTCTCTCCCAAAACTCTAACACCCATTTGGATTCAAGGTGAGATTGGGAGAGGAAGGATTGAGGGTTGATCTTTGGAGCAAGTGTTAAAGTTGTTCCTTGTGACTCTAGCTACGTGGTGATAGTCTCGGTAAGTTCTAACTCTAAGTTTCGAGTTTTAATTGATTATGGCTAGGGTTTTGGTTAATAGAAGCTTGTATGACCCATTTGGGAGTAAAATGGGTGAATTTGGGTTAGGTTGTTGTAATGAAACCCTAATGGCCATAACCTAGGGTTTTGGTCTTGTAATTGTGAGTTTGAAAGTGTTAATGATATTGTAAGCATTAAACACTTGTTAGAATTGAAAGAGATGTCATTTGGGTCAAGAATGTGCTAGTTGACCTAGTTTGGGTAAAATGGGTGTAAATTACCCTAGGTGGATGTCAATTGAGGCTAGTAGACTTCAATGCACTAATGTTGGTAATTAAAGTCGAGTCTTGGCCATTAAGAGGGCGGTTGTGGTGTGGTTGGGTCATTTAATGCGAAATTGAGTCATTAAATGCCCAAGTAAATGTAATGTGGTTAATTCCACTAGTTTATGTATTGAATTGGTACTTAATGTATTAGGTACTTGGCTTTGAAGTTTGGAAGCGATTATTCATCATCCTTGCGTCAAGGTGAGTGGAATAATTATGCGTGAACGTATATAATGTATTTATTTGTGTGGTGTGAATGTGGAAGTGTCGCGGTGTTCAAGACACCACATTCTAGGTAACGAGTAGTATTGTCGCGGTGTTTAAGACACTACTCATTGTGTGATTGACTTGTGGTATTGTCGCGGTGTTTAAGACACCACAAGGTCATGAGAGTGGAAGTGTCGCGGTGTTCAAGACACCACTCATTGTATTGAACGAAGTGTGGATTCGTCGCGGTGTTTAAGACGCCACATTGTTGTAAGGGTGAGTTAGTCGCGGTGTTTAAGACATCACCCGGGGGACTAGTGATTACGCGGTGTATAAGTAACACTAGTGGATGTTATGAACTCCAACGGACTTACATGTACCGTTCTCTTGTAAACTTGGTTAACCATGGTTGTGCGAATTGTGCTTAGCATATTATATTGTGAACTATATGCTATTAGTGTTGCTAGCT
This sequence comes from Rutidosis leptorrhynchoides, assembly GCF_046630445.1. Lineage (NCBI taxonomy): Eukaryota > Viridiplantae > Streptophyta > Magnoliopsida > Asterales > Asteraceae > Rutidosis > Rutidosis leptorrhynchoides. The sequence continues at coordinate 537,189,619 of NC_092335.1, read as the reverse complement.
TAATGTGGAACGTGGGTAGTAGTTTATGCATGATCGATTGCATGCTGTTGAATTGCTAGCTTGTATGTGGTATTGTGTAATTGTATGCAAGTAAGTAGATTATATATGATCATGTATAATTATTGCATTCACTAAGCGTTAGCTTACCCCTCGCGTTGTTTATCTTTTTAGTTGCAGGTGAGGATAAAGGGAAGGGGATTGTTGGACACTAGGTGTCTTTGACGATGTGCTTGTAGGAGCTTTTGGAAGTTGACCACCTTTTTGGGTAGTTTAGTCCCAAACCATGCTCGTTGGGTCGTTTGGTTTATAAACTATCATTGTATTCGGTCAAACTTGTATTAACTTAATTAATGGCCTTTGTGCCTTTTGTAAACATTGGAAATGGTTGTACGTTTTAATGGAACTTGTGATTTGGTCTACATATTTAATTGGCGCATAAATGTGTATATATATATAAAAAAAAAATTTTATCGTACGGAGTACGGGTTGGGTTGTTTCAAGTGGTATCAGAGCGTGGTCTAAGGGATTTAGGTGACTTGAGATAGGCGCCTAGACTTAGACTTTTGTGTGTGCATTGTGCGGGACTTGTAGGACTTTGGGTCGGACCGGGACTTGGTTAGTACATAGGTTCATGTGAACTAATCATGTGTTATTTGTTCATGTTGTGTAGCAAGCATCGAGCGAAATGAACGTTGTACTAGCGAGTTAACGCGACGTGCTCGCGTAGTAATGATTAGCTACCCTTACTACGGGTGCAAATCGTGTCAAACAAGCGATGTACGACGATTGTCGAGCGAGATGGAGTGGTATGGTGTATAGGTATATATGTGTCATGTCTTTAGTTTCGTTGTTTAATCTTTTCCGTTTTATAGAATGAAGATGAGAAACGGACACGACACCGATATTGGGGGCACGAGCGAGGACCCCGAGTTCACGGCCAAGGTTGAGGCCATCTTTCAACGCCAAAAGGCGGAGTTTCGCGAAGATGTTAAGAAGATGTTTATCGAGACGATTGACGAACAAGTCGTCGCTTTGGTTAAGGAGCAAATTAAGATTGCTCTTCAAGAAGAAAATGGGGGAAGGCGTGACTTTTTCTTCAAGAACTTTAGGGATGCTCAACCTCCTACTTTTGAGGGCGATCGGGACCCACTCAAGAGTGCCCGATTCATCTCTGATATGGAGGGGGCCTTCCGTACTTGTGAGTGTCCACCCGACAAGAAGACTAGGTATGGTTGTAGCATGTTAAGGGGTGACGCGAAATTGTGGTGGGATGCTAAGATCCAACTCTATGGTGAAGAACAATGTATGGACTTCACTTGGGAGGAATTTAGAGCGGAGTTCTTCGATGAGTACCGAACTTCGGCCGATCTTACAAGACTTAAGGACGAGCTACGTACTTTGAGGCAAGGGTCGATGGACTTGAACACTCTCAAATCCGTGTTCTTGTCCAAGACGCAATTTTGCCCGGAGTATGTCGGGAATGATAAAATGTTGAAAGAAGATTTCTATCGAACCTTGAATGATAGTTATCAAGAAAAGATTAGCGTAAACGTGGTGAAGAGCTTCGATGAGTTGTTTAATATGGCGAAAGGGTTCGAGGCACTTGTGATGAGGAAAAGTAGCCTTACCTTGGGTAAGAAGAAGTTTGAAGCTACTAGCCAATCGAATTTTTCTAGCAAGAAGTTTAAGAAGGGCTCCGAGAGTGTGGGGAGCGTGAAGAAAGGTGCTTCGGGGGACTTCCCCTATTCTTGTCATAATTGTGGGCGAAGGGGGCATATGGCCCGAGATTGCACCAAACCATCTTCTACTACAAAGTTCACTTGTTACAATTGTGGGAAGGAAGGACACAAGAAGACCGAGTGTCCCGAGTTGCGTAATGATAATGCTAAGCGGATAGAGAAGGCAGCGGGTACGGCTAGGGGTCGTAACTACTTGATGTCTAATGAAGAAGCTAAACAATCCAATGAAGTCGTTTCAGGTACTTTCATGGTTAATTCTAATCCGGCTCGGATACTTTTTGATAGTGGTGCTAATTTGTCTTTCGTATCTCCAAGATTTGTGCCTAAGTTAAATAAACCGCTAGTAAAGTTGAGTCGTCCGGTAGAAGTTGAAATAGCGGATGGCAAGACGGCGCTAGTGGTTGATGTGTGTAAAAATTGCAATGTTGTGTTTGGCGCCGAAAGTTTCGAAATTGATCTTATTCCGATGACTTTGGGTGATTTTGATGTAGTCGTTGGTATGGATTGGCTCGATCGTTATAGAGCCGATATTGCATGCCACGACAAGTTTATTCGTGTAAAGACCCCAAGTGGGGGAGAGATGATTATTCATGGTGACAAACGAAGGAGATCGGTGCCGATATGCACTTTTGCTCGGGCACGACGTCACGTTATTACCGGTGGTATGGCTTTCCTTGCTCATGTTGTCGACACTCGTAATGAGCCACCACCTATTCGTGAAATTCCGGTAGTTAATGAGTTTGAAGATGTCTTTCCGGATGGGTTACCGGGTGTTCCGGCGGAAAGACAAGTAGAATTTCGCATCGAGTTGGTTCCGGGGGCTACCCCCATTGCTAAAACTCCTTATCGTTTAGCACCAACGGAGATGCAAGAGTTATTGAATCAAATTCAAGAATTGCTCGAGAAGGGTTTTATCCGACCGAGTGCTTCGCCATGGGGCGCTCCGGTCTTATTTGTGAAGAAGAAAGACGGTAGTATGCGTATGTGCATTGATTACCGTGAGTTGAATAAAGTGACGATCAAGAATCGTTATCCACTACCTAGGATCGACGATTTGTTTGATCAACTTCAAGGCGCAACGTATTTCTCTAAGATCGACCTACGGTCCGGCTATCACCAAATGCGGGTCCGTGAGGAAGATATTGAGAAAACGGCTTTCCGAACGCGTTACGGGCATTATGAATTTGTAGTTATGCCCTTCGGTCTTACGAATGCACCGGCGGCATTCATGGATCTTATGAACCGGGTGTGCCAACCTATGTTGGACAAGTCGGTTATTGTGTTCATTGACGACATACTAGTCTACTCGAAAAGTATGCACGAACATGAACGTCACTTGCGTGAAGTTTTGAAGACGCTAAGAAAAGAGAAGTTGTATGCAAAGTTCTCTAAATGTGAATTTTGGCTAAGGGAGGTTCAATTCCTTGGTCACATTGTGAACGAAAGCGGTATCCAAGTGGATCCGGGGAAGATTGAGACGGTGAAGAGTTGGGGACGACCGACTACGCCCACGGAGATCCGAAGTTTTCTCGGATTGGCCGGTTATTATCGTCGGTTTATCCAAGACTTTTCTAAGATTGCTTCTCCATTAACAAAGTTGACGAGGAAGAGTGCTAAATTCAATTGGGAAAACGAGCAAGAAATTGCTTTTCAATTATTGAAAGAGAAGTTGTGTCAAGCTCCGGTGTTAGTGTTACCGGAAGGCGTCGAAGACATGGTGGTTTATTGTGATGCTTCCTTAAATGGGCTCGGGTGCGTTCTTATGCAAAGGGGTAAAGTCATTGCTTATGCCTCTCGGCAATTAAAGGATCACGAAACGAGGTACCCGACTCATGATCTTGAAATGGCGGCGGTTGTGCATGCATTGAAAATTTGGCGCCACTACTTGTATGGTGTCAAGTGTACGATATATTCGGATCATAAGAATTTGAAACACCTTTTTACTCAAAGGGATTTGAATTATCGTCAACGTAGATGGATGGATGTGGTGAAAGATTATGATTGTGAGATACTTTACCATCCGGGTAAGGCGAATGTGGTCGCGGATGCGTTAAGTCGAAAGACTCAACATCCGGCGATACGTATAACATCGTTACGTTTGATTATCACTAACGACTTTCTTGAAAAGATGGGTGAAGACCAAATAGAGGCTTATGTTCACGATAAGCACACGGAACGAATTGTGGGCCAATCGGAGTTTATTACTATGGGTCCGCGGGGTTTGTTGTCCTTTCAAGGAAGGGTGTGGGTGCCTAAGACGGGTGATTACCGGCGAGTGCTACTTGATGAAGCACATAAGTCCAAATATTCCATTCATCCGGGTGCAACGAAAATGTACTATGATTTGAAGAAAGATTATTGGTGGCCCGGCATGAAACGTGATGTGGTTAAGTATGTTGAACAATGCGTCACGTGCTTGCAAGTCAAAGCCGAGCACCAAAAGCCTTACGGTAAGTTACAACCATTGGAAGTCCCGAAATGGAAATGGGAGCACATTACCATGGACTTTATTACCAAGTTACCGAAGACGGCGCGAACCCAATACGATACGATTTGGGTGATTGTTGATAGGTTGACGAAAAGTACCTTGTTTCTTCCCATTAAAGAAGCAATATCGTCGGAGGCCTTGGCTAAGTTGTTTATCAAGGAAGTGGTATCGCGGCATGGCGTTCCTATATCTATTATTTCGGATCGAGATACCCGTTTTACATCTCGATTTTGGGAAAAGTTTCATGAAGATATGGGTACACAATTAAAGTTGAGCACGGCGTATCATCCTCAAACGGACGGTCAAACCGAGCGTACGAATCAAACTTTGGAAGATATGCTACGGGCGTGCATCATTGATTTTGGTGGTAGTTGGGATGAGCATTTACCTTTGGTGGAATTCTCATACAATAATAGTTTTCATACTAGTATCGGGATGCCACCTTACGAGATGCTTTATGGCCGAAGGTGTCGAACTCCCATTTGTTGGGGAGAAGTGGGTCAACGAGAAATCGGAAGTTCCGATTTGGTTTTGGAGACGAATAGTAAAATTGAAATGATTCGGGCTCGACTTAAAGCGGCGCAAGATAGACAAAAGTCTTATGCCGATAAAGGTAGAAGAACGATTGAGTTTCAAGAAGGTGATATGGTGATGCTTAAGGTTTCTCCATGGAAGGGTGTGATTCGGTTTAGGAAGCGAGGAAAGTTAGCTCCTCGGTTTATTGGTCCTTTCAAGGTATTGGCACGTGTTGGGGAGGTTGCTTATCGATTAGAGTTACCCGAAGAACTTGCGGGAATTCATAATACGTTCCATGTTTCCCATCTTCGCAAGTGTCTTGTGGATGACTCGACTTGGGTGCCATTGGATGAGATTACTTTGAATAACAAGTTAGAGTATGCGGAAGAACCGGTTGCAATCCTTGATGAAAAGGTTAAGATGTTACGGAACAAGGAAGTTAGAACCTTCAAAGTGCAATGGCGACATCGAAAGGGTTCCGAGTTTACATGGGAATCCGAAGAGTTTGTTTTGGCTTATCTTCCGGCTTGTCATGCGGCTTGGATCGCGAGGACGCGCTCCGATCTAAGTGGGGGAGAGTTGTAACACCCCGCTTTTCCGTACACGCTTAAAGGGTCGTGCGAGACTTAAGGTTGGAGTTTAGGCGTGTATTAGAGTGAGCGTTTGGGTTGTATAGTTGTGGAAACCTCGGAATTGTGTTAACTAGTCGAAGGGGCCTGTTGCAGCCCAATGTCGCGCCGCGACAAGTGGGTCCGCGCCGCGGCCCACAAAGCAACTCCAGATCAGAAATCAACTTAAACAGGATGATTTTCCTAGTGCATCGTCGCGCCGCGACGAGTAGTGCCGCGCCGCGGCAGACCTGCAGGTCAGGTCCCGGATTTTATTTAAATTAAAGGATTTTGAGGGGCAAAATAGTAAATGGACGTATAGATCAGATGGGTGCATTAAATCTGGTCCACTAGTTCATTTATTCATTTTCCTTTTTCATTTTCTTTCAATTTCTCTCCCAAAACTCTAACACCCATTTGGATTTAAGGTGAGATTGGGAGAGGAAGGATTGAGGGTTGATCTTTGGAGCAAGTGTTAAAGTTGTTCCTTGTGACTCTAGCTACGTGGTGATAGTCTCGGTAAGTTCTAACTCTAAGTTTCGAGTTTTAATTGATTATGGCTAGGGTTTTGGTTAATAGAAGCTTGTATGACCCATTTGGGAGTAAAATGGGTGAATTTGGGTTAGGTTGTTGTAATGAAACCCTAATGGCCATAACCTAGGGTTTTGGTCTTGTAATTGTGAGTTTGAAAGTGTTAATGATATTGTAAGCATTAAACACTTGTTAGAATTGAAAGAGATGTCATTTGGGTCAAGAATGTGCTAGTTGACCTAGTTTGGGTAAAATGGGTGTAAATTACCCTAGGTGGATGTCAATTGAGGCTAGTAGACTTCAATGCACTAATGTTGGTAATTAAAGTCGAGTCTTGGCCATTAAGAGGGCGGTTGTGGTGTGGTTGGGTCATTTAATGCGAAATTGAGTCATTAAATGCCCAAGTAAATGTAATGTGGTTAATTCCACTAGTTTATGTATTGAATTGGTACTTAATGTATTAGGTACTTGGCTTTGAAGTTTGGAAGCGATTATTCATCATCCTTGCGTCAAGGTGAGTGGAATAATTATGCGTGAACGTATATAATGTATTTATTTGTGTGGTGTGAATGTGGAAGTGTCGCGGTGTTCAAGACACCACATTCTAGGTAACGAGTAGTATTGTCGCGGTGTTTAAGACACTACTCATTGTGTGATTGACTTGTGGTATTGTCGCGGTGTTTAAGACACCACAAGGTCATGAGAGTGGAAGTGTCGCGGTGTTCAAGACACCACTCATTGTATTGAACGAAGTGTGGATTCGTCGCGGTGTTTAAGACGCCACATTGTTGTAAGGGTGAGTTAGTCGCGGTGTTTAAGACATCACCCGGGGGACTAGTGATTACGCGGTGTATAAGTAACACTAGTGGATGTTATGAACTCCAACGGACTTACATGTACCGTTCTCTTGTAAACTTGGTTAACCATGGTTGTGCGAATTGTGCTTAGCATATTATATTGTGAACTATATGCTATTAGTGTTGCTAGCTTAATGTGGAACGTGGGTAGTAGTTTATGCATGATCGATTGCATGCTGTTGAATTGCTAGCTTGTATGTGGTATTGTGTAATTGTATGCAAGTAAGTAGATTATATATGATCATGTATAATTATTGCATTCACTAAGCGTTAGCTTACCCCTCGCGTTGTTTATCTTTTTAGTTGCAGGTGAGGATAAAGGGAAGGGGATTGTTGGACACTAGGTGTCTTTGACGATGTGCTTGTAGGAGCTTTTGGAAGTTGACCACCTTTTTGGGTAGTTTAGTCCCAAACCATGCTCGTTGGGTCGTTTGGTTTATAAACTATCATTGTATTCGGTCAAACTTGTATTAACTTAATTAATGGCCTTTGTGCCTTTTGTAAACATTGGAAATGGTTGTACGTTTTAATGGAACTTGTGATTTGGTCTACATATTTAATTGGCGCATAAGTGTGTATATATATATAAAAAAAAAAATTTATCGTACGGAGTACGGGTTGGGTTGTTTCATAAAGAATAACTAATTTCTGATAATAATAATATTTATAGAAATAATACAAAAAAAAATAATGCTAATAATGATGATATTTAAAAATGTCAATAATTAGTGGTAATATTCATATTATCATTTATAAAATAAATATATTAATACAACTTAAAATAATAATAATCATAATGATAGTTAAATTCATAATTTACCTACTAATTATGATTATGATAACAATAATATAAGTGATATAACAATTTAAATGTATAAATTTTCATATCTCTATAATTTATATACTAAGACTAATAATATAACTAATATAGATATTAATATTAATAATAATAATGAGAGTAATAACAAAGTATAACAACTACCTTTTTACTTGTACTTACATACATTATCATTATATATTATCAATTACATAATATTTAATAATCATTTATTATATTATATAATAACTTTTATCGATTCTTTTTTATTTATAAATTTTATATATAATACAATTTACATATAATAATAATTACTCATAGAAATCATATATTTAAATATAGGTTTATTCTAAGTATAACTTAATTATTTTATGTCATACTTTACATTTTTAATTTTTAATGTTTAATTTATATCTTATACTTTCAAATTATTATTTATATACTTTTATTTATATATGTGTGTATATATATATATATATACATATTTAGTTACAAACAATGGTTCGTGAATCGTCGGGAATGGTCAAATGGGCAAATGCATTCATGTAATCTGTTATAAAGTTTTCGAGACTCAACATTACAGACTTTGCTTATCGTGTTGAAAACATATAAAGATTAAGTTTAAATTTGGTCAGAAATTCCCGGGTCATCACAGAATATCCGGCGTACCATCAAATAACTTTAACAATAGCCATCACGAAAAACCTGGGATGGTCGAGAATTTAGAGTCGTCGGTACTTACTCCGGCGAAGGATGACATCGGCGGTACAGTTCCTCCGACCAATGTATCGTGTGGTAGTGCGAAGGTTGAGGATGCCCAAGAGTCTCCTATCGATTCATGTGCAAGTTTATCGAGTTCCAAAGATGGGTTTTCACTTTCCGAGGTTGAGGATGGGAGGAGCAAAAAGGACGCACAGGTACCTGATGTTTGTGAGAATCTAAAAAGTCAAGATAGAGCTTCTTTTTCAGAACCTAATCCACGCGTGACCTTTGATTGTTCTAATTATAGGTCTAATAACCAAACTGAGGTTATGAATTTGTTTGGGTCCAATAAGACAACTAGGCCCTTAAGTGATAATGGACTAAAGCGTGGTAGTGTTGATTTTCAAGGGCCTAAAGGTAATGGGGGGTCTAGTGATTTAATTGATGAACAATTGGATAATACTGCAGTTACTCGCTTTCGAAATAAAAAGAGAAAAATGCCACAGTTAATTAAACATCATTTTGTTAAATATGTATATGGGAAAAAACATTTAAAGCGTAGAAAATGTCGTGACGAACGTAAGTGGTATGAAAGGACATTTCTCGTTGAATTGATGATGGACTTGGACGGCGACGATGATAATTGTTCATGCTCGGATGATGATGATTGTTCATGCTCGGATGGTGATGATTGTTCAAGCTCGGATGATGATGATGATTGTTCAGCCTCGGATTCGAAAACGTAGAAGTTTTGGGTTGTCTCTCGGGCTTATTCGTTATTTGGATCGGAAATATTCGCACTTTTTTCGAGTTTTGTTCCCTTTTGTGTTTAGTTTATTCGGATGGCTTATACTCGTTTTGGTAGGGGTTTTATCGAGGGTTCTTTAGTTCGTGGTGTCTTGTTATTTCGTGTTGGTTGGCTACGTCGAGTCTTTTTGTAAGTCGTGTCTTTTTCGTCGTTTGTTCTTGTATTCTCTAGCTTCTTGCTAGATTTTTATTTTAATTATAATTTACTTGCCTTTCGAAAAAAAAAAACACCATATGTCATTCAGATGCCAGAAACGAACGCTTTGAATGTTGAATGATTTAGCGTTGAACGTTGAACCATTCAACTAAAAGGTAAACAATCGCCTTTACTTATTAATGACCTTATTTGAATTTGAATTACTTATGAATGGATAAACATAATATAATATTACTATAGGAGTTCATCAAAAAGATAAAACCACTAAAACATACAAATATCAAAAAACATTCGTGACAAACAAACTGACCAACCTAACGCAAGTTCACTACCACGAAACTACGACGAATATACGAACTAAATAACAACACGTAACTTAAAACCAACAAAAACCGAGAAGAGGGTGACCAATCTACACTATCGAAAAATTTTAAATCATCTTAACCATAAAAGCATCACACGAATAGAACCAATCGGTATCTAATCAAATATCTTTGGTGGACTCGTCGAATTTTTCTTTCTCGGCCCCTTGAACACGTTTTCCCCTCTTTTGCTTTTATACTTTAACCTAGATTATGGGTTGATGATTAGAATTTATGAGGCTAACCTTGACATCAATGTCCTCCATACCCTTCATCATTTAATCAAATGTCCCGAATGTTTCCTCGGACATTGGAAATTTTTCTTTAGCTTTATTGAATTTTGCCATTTTGGGGCAATGAGAGCAAAATCACCTGGATTCGAGGTCCCTACCGCATAGCTCTCAATCACAAATTCTACATCTACAACCGAGTGTTGCATAGAACTAACAACACTACCACCCTCGATCCCCATGTCTCCTTGTAAACCCGTAGCAAGACCCGTGTTCGAAGACGACCCAACAATCGTCCCATTACATAGACCAAAATCATCCTCCTCTAAGATCGAAACCGAATCAAACTCCGACAATGAAGTTGGAAATACCCTTACTAAAATGTCCTTATAAATTAAGAGGTCTTGGGAGGTTTGAACCAACGGGGATTCAATCGGCAACATGGTTTGAACCAACGGGGATCCTTCTCTTATAAAAGTCGTTAAACAAACTTAATAGATGAACAAATCATACTGTACAATTTTACACGACAACGTAAGAGTAGCAATTTTTTACTGTAAATCATAGTATTTGATTCGATATTCGATTATTATATGGTGACAAATGCACAGAGCATACGTGGGGAACAGACATACCTTTCTTTTCTGAATTATACACCGGATTTAAGACACCTTACTTCATTTCCACTTTATAAACCCATTTCAAATCCGTTTCTTTATTTTATGTTTTAAAATCTATCACTTTGTACTGTTCCTTGCAAATATTGTACCTTTTTTTGCTGACACCCATTTACCCACATACACTCTTCCTCCTCCTCTGTTTTGTCACCATTATCGAGTTCCAAAACACACTCTCTATGTGAAAGAGAAACAAATATAGACGTTACAAGATGTATCTATAGCTTACATCTGTGTATTCTTTACTTTAACTTTGTGTTTTGTTGGGATAGTGTGTGTGAAACAGAGGTGTTGAATCAAGAATGGCAAGAGGGTTTAGATTGATTTTTGCTGCTTCTCTGCTTCTTATGATTCTCGGTATGTTTATTTATATACTATGCACATTAGGTATATGTGTTTAAACCAAAAAAATTCTTTAAAGTTTTGAGCTTTTTCAACTATGTATTGATCTGAATTTATGCTGTTAGTATATCTGTTAAATGTGTTCATTATGATGATTTCTAGTTTTAAATGTGCATATAAGGGCCTATATATGTTGACTTGATTTACATTTTATAGTTGGAGATAAAGATCCCCCCTTTAATGTTTTCAGTTGTAGGTAGTAAAGTAGTTACAACTGTCCAATTACTGGTTATTTTAAGGGTCAAAATAAGCAGATTTCAAGTAACTACTTGCAGTATAAGAAATTATGTAGACAAATGCAGCTTTTAGTTACTGGTATTCGAATGATTAATATACCTCCAAACACCCCTTTAAATGCTTATAGCCTTCGTATGTTTTATCAATTTCTTAAATGTTGTAAAACATTCTTTTGTTTCTTATGATTGTGTTCTTTTGTTTCTTTTGATTGTGTTCTTGTATATGCTTCTGAATCTTGTTAAATGTGTTCGTTTTAATTCAAAGGAATATGTAACGGAAGCACAATTGGGATCTGCTATGGAAGAAATGCAGATGATCTACCAACACCAGATAAAGCAGTAGACCTCATTAAAAACCAAAACATCAATTACGTTCGAATATATGATTCCAACATCCAAGTCCTAAAAGCCTTTGCTAACACCGGAATCGAGCTCATGATTGGAATCCCAAATTCTGACCTTTTACCATTTTCCCAGTTCCAATCAAACGCTGACACCTGGCTCAGAAACAGCATCCTCCCATACTATCCTGCCACCAAAATCACTTACATAACTGTTGGTGCAGAAGTCACCGAAGCTGCTGATAACGCCTCGTCAATGGTTGTTCCCGCCATGACAAATGTCTATAACGCCCTTAAAAAAGCGGGGTTGCATCGAAAGATTAAAGTGTCGACAACCCATTCTTTAGGTGTTTTATCTCGTTCATACCCTCCTTCAGCAGGTGCTTTTAGCAGTAAACATGCAGGTTTCTTGAAACCATTACTTGAGTTTCTTGCTGAAAAGCAATCACCTTTTTTGGTCAACATTTACCCGTATTACGCGTACCGAGATTCATCCAGTAACGTTTCTTTAGATTACGCTCTTTTCGAGTCATCATCCGAAGTTATCGATCCAAACACGGGTTTGCTCTACATGAACATGTTCGATGCACAGATCGATTCGATTTACTATGCACTCTTGGGTTTAAACTTCAAAACCATTAAAGTCATGGTCACCGAAACAGGATGGCCTTCTAAAGGCTCCCCTAAAGAAACTGCTGCAACACCTGAAAACGCACAAACTTACAACACAAATTTAATTCGCCACGTCATCAATAATACGGGTACGCCAGCTAAGCCTGGAGAGGAGCTTGACATCTACATCTTCTCTTTGTTTAATGAGAACCGAAAACCTGGTTTAGACTCAGAAAGGAACTGGGGTTTATATTATCCGGATCAAACGAGCGTTTATAATGTTGATTTTACGGGAAAGGGTACGGTGGACGTGAACACTGGCGGGAATTTGACTAACAACGCAAACGGGACTTCATGGTGTATCGCTTCTGCTAATGCTTCAGAGTCAGATTTAAGAAACGGGTTGGATTGGGCTTGTAGTTCGGGAAATGTGGATTGTTCGCCAATTCAACCGAGCCAGCCGTGTTTTCAGCCTGATAGCATAGTCTCACATGCTTCTTATGCTTTTAATAGTTATTATCAGCAAAATGGAGCTACTGATATTGCTTGTAGCTTTGGAGGAGCGGGTGTCAAAACGAACCAGAATCCAAGTAAGCATACTTCTCTTTTCCTGTGTTTTATACTTGGCACATACTGAAATATTGGGTCAAAACAGGTGGTTAAACATAATGGGTTGGGTAACGGGTCAAAAACGGGTTTGGATCAGAAAGTTCGCAATGGTTACATGGATTACTTTTAACATTGATCTTTTTTATGCACAGGTTATGACAATTGCTTGTACATGACTGCTGGGTACGTAAAACCACCAAAAACTATCTAAAACGTAGTATATACTATATTATTTTTATATTATTCTACATATAACTTCAATTAGTCGCTTTTGTCATCTAAAGTTTACTGTAAAATTTCACAGGAACAAGATAGCTGCTCCAAGTAACGTAACTGCAAATGCAAAAGTACCTTCTTCTTCAGGACAAAGACAGTTTTCATTCCCAAGTTGCTATTGTTGTCTAGTCGTAATTGTTTTTGTGATAATCCAATCCCTTTGAAATATTTGAAAGCATGTCTAAAGAGACTGCGTTTTGGTATGTATTTTGGGTAGTTTGTAACCTCTTCCCTAGTTTTGTATTATAAGGGTAGTATGGTATGGTAGCCAATGGTTGTAAACATGTTCCATCAGTGCATCAAATGTGAAACTTGGCATGTTTATTTATCTTTTTGCTGTGCCGAAGCTCTGAGTTTTGTAGGGTATGGTTTGTTAAAACTTGGTTCAAATGTTAGGAAGATATTGCAATTCAATTTTCCTAAATATTATTTTGAGACAATTTGGGTAATTTTAAGATTATTAATAGAGAAAAGAGAAGGGAAACAAAACATACACAATCAAAGATATGGTGATTATAGCATTTCAAATATCCACCAAAACAACTCAAAAAACTAAACAAGTATCACACTTAATCATCACATCAAGATAACACCATCAAAAGCGGTTCATCAATCTCCATATATCTCACACCTTAATCGTCGTATCATTATCCTGCAACCATTTTGAAAATAGTGATCGGTAAGTTACATAGCAGAAATGAGACTTTTGTCCAGCATAAAGGTGGCAAAACAGGCATGCCAAGCAACAGTTTCATTGTGGATTCTTAGATTAAAAAGAGATATAGGAAAGTTAATGCATATATAGATTGGAACAGGGAGTACATACCAAAGCATATTAAAAGCCCTGATCGAGGAGATAGTCACCAAGCCTTTCGACAATCATGTTACACTGGCCAGGAGTCATCGGCTCATCGTATATGCCAAAGATTATAGCCATTCCAGTTTTCTTAACAGTAACGCCTCCAGGTCCCTGTTACCAAAACAATATTCAAAATGTGGCAACTGAATTCACAAACAGAGCAAAAGCTATCCAATGTAAACAGCTAAGCATATAAACCTAACTTTAAGTAATAAAACAGGTCGCAACAAGTTTGGCGTATTTTACACAAATTTTTGGTATTATTTTCTATATAACTAGTATGTTAAACAAGATTAAAATCCATCTTACTTCAATATTTATCCATCATTCATGGAGCAGTTCCAACTGATGTTTCAATGATGAACGGGTGATAACAGAATGAGGAAGCAAAATATTTTAACATCGGAAAAATATCTGAATATCACAAACACTCAGACTTCTCCAACTATAATAGGCTTTCAGTTGGACACATTAAGAGAGAACGAAAAGTGAAAAACCATACTTTGTAAGAATGAGCAATTTCGGACAAGTTATAGAATGTAAATGCTAAAAAACCAATCATTCTCAGCACAAGGCTTGCCCCTTTCAATACACATAGCCTTTTTCATAATCCAAAGGAGTTGCAACAAACAGACGCTTACAAGGGTAAGAAAAGTTATTTACTTTAAACAATACGAACACTTGTACAGACGTTAAACTATAGACACTTATCAAAGCAACAACGGTGTAAATTCAATACCTTTTTTCCACGAATAACAGCTCCAGCCTCGCCTTGAATGACCATATACTTGGCCCCGCCGAGGTGTAAACCAGTAGGAGCAAGTGAGCCAGGCTCTTTGAAGTCATTAATAATTGCGGTTATTTCCTCTGGCTTCACCTGTTGCATCAGCAAAAAGGATAGATGTTAGTTTAACAAAGAGTGTGAATTACACAGGCAGATATAGCCTTATAAACTCATTTGAGAGATAATATTCATATTACAATGGTGATGGACACACTGCTAGATTTGAAAGACAAATAATCAAGAATTATTTCCTCAGAAGCAATAAAAGAAATATCCAGGGGATGTTACTTTAACAGATCCCATTTCAATGTATATTTATTCTTAAAACGATTTAATTTGACCAGCCACATACATACACATACACTACTTAGTTTCCTTTGCTCTTCTCGTGTTTCAAGTTGACATACACTCAACTTAGATTTAAAAAAAATCTACCATCACCGATAAATATGTAAACACTCCAAATTATACCGCAACAATACCGATTGTTAATCCACTCTGCCATCCCTAGCTCATTATCGGATTATCCACCATACTTATAATTCTCAAACCACAAACATCAGGAAATTTTTCATATAGATATAATTATATCGTCATGCATTTCACCGAGTAACAATTTCATCACTCAATACTTTGTCATTTGTCCAATGCTTCACACAAATAAATTAATTCACCCTTTTCATATCTATCTATTAGTCACAAATAAATTATTTCACCCTTCAGATTAAGATCAAATCCAACAATCAGGTCGATATCCAACTATTAATCATGAAACCTCCATACTAGCATTTATTTGATATCCTAGAGCTCGTAAGCACATCATGCAAATTAATAACTACTACAAGTTTAATAATCAGCACTATACAATGATTACGACCAGCGCATCATCAATCGCTAATCTATGTTAACAAATCAACATATCGAAGCACAATGATTAAGCTAAAAAATTAATGAATCTAAATCGAACCATATCAATAAGTATACAGATCAGATCCGAAACATAATCAACTATTAACAGAGTTCAACGAATCAATTGAAGTAAAAATTTGATCAAATGAGCAAACGAATGAATAAAAGTAGGTGAAAATGTAAGGTTAACAGGAATTGAAGGACCTGAGGGAAATTAGCTGACTGAGCCCAAATACTGCCGTCATGACCGATGATAGCGGCGGCAGAGAGGTGATTGCCTTCGATGTCGCACATCAAGTGATCATCAACGTACGCTTGCCACGACATGTTAGTATCCGATTACTAATCTTGATATCTCACAGAATTTAGGGGAAAATTTGATTTGGGTGTGTGTTGTTGCCGTTGAATGCGCCACAGGAATAGTTTGAGTTGGATAGGTATAAAATTTTGTGTGTATACCGTGGAAACAACGAAAATGTGGTGTGGAATTATCAATTTCCAAATATAATATATAATATTAAATATTATTAATATAAATAAAATAAATATTAAATATTTATTTATTTATTTATTTATTTATTTATTTATTTTTATTTTTATTTACAAGCTAATACGCACCGAATTTAATGCCATATTACTTTTGATTAATGTCGTTTACCACCATGTGCTCACACCTAATTTTATTTCATATTTTACTACATACAACAATGATTAAGCTTCTAACGTTTTTGAGTTTTATGCTTATGTTATTTTTCTTAACATCGATTGGGATCACTCGAGGGGACTAAACCACCTGTTGCGATCATATCCCGTTTCGACTATGCCGATGCAGCGATAACAACCCCGCCCTCATCGCTGCCCGGGAGAAAACCTTGAAACCGATCCAAGAGCACGACCAAGTAACCCCCCTCAACGATATAGGAAAGGTACCATATGTGGATATTTCATGGCAGTGATGGAATTGTGTTTTTAATATGTAGCCAATGGGGGTCGAACTCCTGACATCCCCTAAAGGAGACAGACCACCAACCGCTGGACCACATCACTTAAAACACATAAATGATTTCATACTTCTAATTTTTCATATATTATTTTATAAATATATACCACTCCATCCCACCACAACTGTTTATATATACCATTTTGGATGTTCCATTTCAGGTATCTACTTTGTATTTCAATCAATTTGAAAATACTTTTTTGGAGAGACAAGCCAAAAGATGTTTGAGTAGAGAATGAAGTTAATGTAATTTTTTCTAAAACCGTGTGGAAAAAAAAAGATAAGTGGACACTTATAATGGGACAAAGGTAATAATTCTTCCGTTTTATTAGATTGAATTTCGATGTTAATGTTCACCGAATCAAAGCGCGGTCCCATTTTTTTGCTATATATATATATATATATATTAATTATATATATATATAATATAAATAAATATATTAATATCAACCCGGCTCGGTTCAATTCTTGCTTATTGAAGGTAAAACCTCCATCACAAACTTGTTTTACAGAGTCAGAGATCGAACCCGTAACATCCGACCATGTCCAATACTCAAGGTGTTGTGATTGAACCAATGGTCCTCAAATTGATTCCTCTAACTCAATCTTAATCATTTATTTGTGTCATCTTGGTTGTAGATTGTCATAAAATATCATCATTCTCTAAAAATCGCGAAAGGGTCTTTAACTAGTTAATATTAGTAATATAAGCATAAATATAGATATAGATATATAATCAAGGGATGTAATGAGAACTAATTTAGTGGAGAGTGTTAGGAATGAAGCACGTGAGCCCTAACAAGACTAGTGAAATGTCCCGTTCATATTGATTATAAACTTTCCATATTAATTGATTTCGTTGCGAGGTTTTGACCTCTATATGAGACGTTTTTCAAAGACTGCATTCGATTTTAAAACAAAGCATAACCTTTAATTTATCGTTAAAGGTTTAAAAATGATAATCAAAAGTATAGCATATTCACACGACCATTACATAATGGTTTACAATAATATTACACAACAACATATGTCTTCGAATGCAGTTTTCAAACAATATTATACAAACATGGACTCCAAATCTTGTCCTTATGTAACATCCATGTTACATCCGTCCCACATCAGTTGGAGAGGGGAACGAAGCATGCCTTATAAGGGTGTGGAGACCTTTCATAGCATGACGCGTTTTGGGACCACAAGCGCAGCAGATCTCATGAGAACTCTGCAGTTAAGCGTGCTCAGGCGAGAGCACTACCAGGATGGGTGACCTCCTGGGAAAGTGCTCGTCGTGTGTGGTTGCCAAGAAAAATTCGTGCGCCTACGGGCAAAGCGGACAATATCATGCTACGGGGAACGTTTACCTGGGATGTTACAGATGGTATCAGAGCCAGGCCTCGGACCAAACGTGCACAGCGAGGACGCTGTGTCCCATTAGGGGGGAGGATTGTAACATCCATGTTACATCCGTCCCACATCAGTTGGAGAGGGGAACGAAGCATGCCTTATAAAGGTGTGGAGACCTTTCCTAGCATGACGCGTTTTGGGACCACAAGCGCAGCAGATCTCATGAGAACTCTGCAGTTAAGCGTGCTCAGGCGAGAGCACTACCAGGATGGGTGACCTCCTGGGAAAATGCTCGTCGTGTGTGGTTGCCAAGAAAAATCCGTGCGCCTACGGGCAAAGCGGACAATATCATGCTACGGGGAACGTTTACCTGGGAAAGGCGTCATTCGTTTTGGTAAACGAAGCAAACTAAGTCCGCGTTTTGTTGGACCTTTCAAGATTACTGAGAGAATTGGTCCCGTGGCGTATCAATTAGAACTACCTGCTGAGCTTAGTAGAGTACACGACGTATTTCACATCTCGAACCTGAAAAAGTGTCTTGCTGATGACCCACTTGTTATTCCTTTGGATGATCTCCGCATTGATGATAAAATGAACTTCATCGAAGAACCTATTGAAGTTATGGATCGTGAGATTAAACGCTTGAAACAAAGCAACATTCCCATTGTTAAGATCCGTTGGAATTCACGACGTGGCCCCGAGTATACCTGGGAACGTGAAGACCAAATGAAACGGAAATATCCCCACCTCTTCTCAACCGCCGATGCATCCGAGAAGTCTACTTGAAACTTCGGGACGAAGTTTTCTTTAACGAGGAGGTACTATAACAACCCTCACATTTTCATACTTGAATTGACTAATTTGCCTATAGGGTTGTTATCCATACGTAATATATAATTAAATTCGACGTTGATCAAATATTTATTTTTAGTCGACACGTTCTGTTAACTAAAGTTTACACTAATTATATAAAATAACTTTAGTTAATATTAATGCGTATTATATTTAAAACTATATGTAACATAATTATTAATTAAATGATAAGTTATTTTAATCATTATATATATTTTTAGCTTATAAAAAAAATAAAAAAAAAAGAAATAAGATTTTTTTATAAATTAAATAATGAGCCCATGAATTTTGACTAAATATTTTCAAAAACAAAAACTTATTAAAAACATTTTTAACATGTTTTTATTATTTTGTCAAAATTGGCACATTTATTTTATTATTTTTTTTCTTTTCACCAACCATTTTTTACCTATAAATATATGGCTCCTCATTCATTTTTTCTTGCCAAACACAAAAACTTAAGTTATTCTCTCAAAACCTTGAAGAAAATTTGAGGTACTTTCTATTTTTATTAAAATTTTTCAATATTGTCATTTATATTTATATTTATATTTATTGTATATTCTTTGTAAAATTCGAAATTAATTATGTTTATATGTTATAATTAGTATTATAAGTGTTATGATGCATAAAAATAATTTTGATAATTTATGGAATATTATTTATAATTAAATACGAATTATGTAGTGTTTAAACATAAAAACAATGTAAAATTCGTAATAAATACTTTTAACCAAAAATAAAATATATATCATTTTTTTTTGAGTTTTTAAAACTTATATAGATCTGAAAAAAATTATAAAAATAATTACTTGGGTCGAATTGGTATTTATTATATAATTAAACTCTATTATTATGTAATTCGAAGGTAAATTAAGAATAAATATAAAATAATAAAAAAATATTTTTTTAAATATTTTTCTACAGGTTATTAGACTGATAGAAACTTATAAAAATTATAAAAATAATTATTTGGGTCTATTTAGTAATTATGTAGAATTAAAATTGTTTTGTGAATACATTAAGGGTAAAAACAAAAATAAATATAAAAATATAATAAAAATATTTTCTTAAATTTTTCTACTAATCTATATGATTAACTAAGACTATAAAAATTATGTATGTAATTTTTAGATATTTAATTTATTATTTAGACATTTTTGAATAATGTTCGATTAATAAAACACTATTATTTTTGAAGTAATTTAGGTATTTATTTAAAGGTAATTATATTTAATATATATAAGACATACTAAGGTATAATAACTAAATATTAAATAATACTTAGGTTATATTATCACATATATAATTATTAAGTACATTAATAATTCGTTGTGTGTATACACCTAAAGTGAAGTTTAATCAAAGATAATGTATAATTCATGTGAACTTCATCGCTACTCACGGTCGTAAGTGAATGATGTCTAGGTTGCCATTTATGGGTAAGCTTGTGGATCTCGAATGCCATGACTTAGATTCTGGTCAAGAGTCCTGGGCCCCCGGTTACATCTGGTCATTCCTGACTTATTTTATAGCAACGAAGTTTGAGTAAAGTTGTACAACGTCTTGCTAAAGATTAACCCGAACTTTCTAAAATTGGAAAATTACTATAAGTGGAAACTTTCCATAAATAGTAACCTTCCGAGAATGGAAATTCTTTAGTGAACCATTACTATCAATATAGTACTATATACTATTGTCTGTTAGGCAATGTCTTATCATACGTTCTATCTCTAGGTTGAGATCTCGGTCACGTCCTTCCGTTCAATTCTTTCGTGGAATACTCTTTTGTGCTACTAAGGTGATTTTCATAGCCCCACTTTTACTGTTTACTTAACTATTTATAACTTTTGGGGTGAGACACATGATTGCTTTATAACTGTTTTACACTTAGACACAAGTACTAAATTGTTAACTATGCTGTCATGCTTTGATTCATGCTAAATCCCTACCGTAATATCGTCAATTGCTACGTTTAAATGCAAACTTAATTGTTGTGAGTAGGCCTATTTGTAAGACCCTAATATTTATTATACGGAAGTGTAATTATGCTACATAAAGTGCAGGAAGCATTGTGTAATTAAAAAAAGCTCAGATTCTGCCCAGACATGGGTGCGCGCCGCGCACGAGCCCTGCGACAGAATTCTGTTTTTTCTATTTTGGGTTTAATGAGGGGCTTTTTGGTCTTTTCACTTGAGGCCGGATGTGAAGCCATATCAGCTGGTTACATTCAATTTTGGATCACATTTCACATCCATTAACACTCTCAAATCATTCTAGAGAGAGAGGGAGATTTCTAGAGAGAGATTTGGGGTTTTGGAGAAGAAGGAGCTTGAATTGATCAATGTCTCGGGTTTTAAAGTTGTTCACCTCGTTCCTAGCTACGTTTTGGTGGTTGTGGTAAGTTCTAACTCCGAATTTCATTGTTTGATTTTGATAATCAAGTTAGGGTTTGAACTTAAATTGATGAGAAACCCATTTAAACTCTTGGAGTGAGTTTAGTGATGCTAGTAATCGGGTTTGTTGTTATTGTTGGTGGATTTTAGGTTGGTGAACTAATTGGCCATGATTAGGACTTGAAATTGGGTTTAATCACTTAAGTTAGTGATTATGGAAGTATTGAAACCCATTTAGGGTTATTTGGTTGACTAGTTTTGACTTTGGGTCAAAATTAGGGTTTAGTGATGATTATGACCCAATTGGCGATTTAATGAGGTTTATAAACTTAAAATGGATTAAGTTGAAGTATAAAACCGAGTTAAAGGTGTTTTGGTGTCAAAACTTGTAAATGGTGAGATTTTGACCTTTTGGGTCAAAATTAGGGTTTATGGGCAATTTGGAGATTTGTAAGTGTTTAACACTTGTGTTCGTGTTTAATTGGCGTGTTAGGACCATTCTCACTTGTGTTAGTGATTATTGGTTAATTTTGGGCGCTGTTTGTACTTGGAAGTGCATTTTGATCGAATTTGCACTAAGTGTCAAATTGGGTTGGTTTGTAAATCCAATCTAAGTGTGTTGTTGAATTTGTGATAATGGAATAGGTACTTTCCATTGGCGAGTTGCGGTTTACTTGGAAGCATTCATCAAGGCGACAAGGTGAGTGTTAATATCCTATGTGCATATGTATGTGTAGGATGGGTGCGGGTCGGGTGAAGTGGATTTCGGTCATAGAGCTCACTTCACATATAGGTGGATTCGATGGACTTTGGTATGAGTCCAATTGGCACGGTTGTGCGTTTGGTTGACCTCCTTTTGGCGAGGTGTACACTTGTGTGTACGTTATCACATGTATTGTGATGTGGTTATGGATAACTCCGATGTGGTGGATTTTATAATCCCGTGACCGTGGGTTTGAGTTGGAGAAGTGAATCACGTGTAGTTCGGATTCACGATGACGCGTGTAGTTCGGTCATCTTATCAAAATGAATCTCGTGTAGTTCGAATTCATGGTGACTCGTGTAGTTCGGTCATCTTATTGAGGTAGTAATCTCGTGTGGTTTCGGATTACTAAGGCTCGTGTAGTTCGGCCAACCTCGATGTTGTGAAGATAGTAATCTCGTGTGATTTCGGATTACTAAGGCTCGTGTAGTTCGGCCAATCTTCATTGTGGTATTTGGTTCTCGGTATTGGGTTAAGGTGTTAACCTTGTTCGTTTATATTGTTATATATTAATGTATTGTTGTGTTGTAGCTAACCCTCCGGGTGTAGCTATTTGGCGTGGTTCACATCGTCGTTGGTGAACTTATAATTGTTGTTGTATCTTTAGCTCGTTGCTTAGAGATCGTACGGTATGCTTAATGTAGTGCCTTATATATGGATGCTTCGGTATGCGGTATTTGTTATTTCGTGGCGTGTCCATTTTATGCATATATATGTATGTAGTATATTATCATTCACTAAGCGTTAGCTTACCCTCTCGTTGTTGACTCTTTTTATAGATTGCATGCGGATGGTGGCTCGGGTAAGCGCGAGGATTAGTGGACTTGCATAGTTGCTTTAGAAGATCTTGCTTTTGGATTGATTAGGATTGGGTAGCGTATCCCCAATCGCCATGCTCGGTCTTTATTTTGTGTTAAAATCATGTGGTCGAAAACTTGTATTTTGTACGAAAGTCGTAAAACGGCCGATGTGGGCCCGGTCTCGTAAAACTCATTTTATTATTGGAACGTGTTAGTTTTAACTAATATAAATTGTTGTGAAAAGCGTTTGGTCTAAAAGTGTCGGGAAGTCGAAGATCTTTTCGCGAAAAATGGACATTTTGATCAGAACTGTCTCAGGCCTTGTGCGCGCCGCGCACAGGCAGTGGTGCGCGCCGCGCACCCTTCTGTCCAGTTTAAATTTTTTTTTATTTCGCCTTTTTGGTTGGTTAACGGGTTGGGTTGTTACAAGTGGTATCAGAGCATGGTCTAAGGGATTTAGGTGACTTGAGATAGGTGCCTAGACTTAGACTTGTGTGTGTGCTTAATTGTTGCGGGACTTGTAGGATTACGGGTCGAAATGAGTTATAGTTAGTGCCTTGATTGTAGGTAGACTAACGTTTATATTAGTAATGCGGATATTATTAATATATTATTTGTGTTGTGGTGTAATTCTCGCGTGTGTTTATATCGCGTAGAATTCTGTTTGTGTTTGTTTATATCATCGAACGAGGCGGTTGTTGTACTAACGAGTTGATGCGGCGTGTATGCGTAATAAGGACTTGCAAACCTTATTACGGGTGCAAATCGTGTCTAACAAGTGATGTACGACGAGTGTTTAGCAAGATGGGCCGGTGTTGTGTGTATGGTTTTATACGTTCGTGATCTAATCACTTTGCATTCCTTAGAATGGCGACGGGAAGTGGGATCGAGACGAACGATTTGGAGTTTAACGCTAGAGTTGCGGCCGCCTTTGCGGAGAAAATGAGTGCGTTTCGAGAAGAAATGGATAGGAAGTATTCCGAACTTCAAAGTAGTAGCGAAAATGGAGCGTTGTCTTAAGAGCTTCATGAGGACTAAACCCCCGATGTACGACGGAAAGCCAGATCCTTTGATAAGCACAACTTGGATTTCGAACGTCGAAGGGTGTTTCCTACTATTGATTGCCCTCCTGAGAGAAAGACGAGACTCGCTACGAGTTTGTTTTGGGGTAGGGCAAGGGATTGGTTGGATGGTAAGATTGATCTTGTCGGTGGCGAGACGTTTATGGCTTTATCGTGGGACGACTTTAAGGAGGAATTCTTCGAGGAGTTCCGAACTTCGGCCGATTTGTGGGAATTGCGTAATGAGTTGCGAAATTTGCGACAAGGATCTATGGATTTGAGTACTCTCAAGACGACCTTTATGGGGAAGGCTCGTTTTTGTCCGGAGTATTTGGGAAATGATCGTTTGTTGATGGGGGATTTCTATCGGACCTTGAATGATGACTTGAAAAGTAAAATTAGTCGGGGTCAAGTGAAATCGTTTTCGGAATTATTCGACTTGGCTAGAGGTTTCGAGTCGTATTCACGATCGAAAAAGGGTGAACCTTCAAGTGAGCGAAGGGTCGTTTCTTATGGTGCTCCGAGAAAGAGGGCTAAGGGTCCGAGTGTAAGCACGGGTGGTACGCGAACGGGTATGTCGGATTCTAGTGCGGCTAGATGTTACAATTGTGGCGTGAGGGGTCACAAGTCTTGGGAATGTTCGGTACCAAAGGGTGATGGTATGGTGTGCTTCAATTGCCAAAAAGAAGGACATCGTAAGTCGAAATGTCCCAAGTTAGCGGGGACGGGTGCGGCAGGGAGACGTTAAGGTACGTTTCAATTTAATAAATATGTCTTTTGATTATTTATTAAGTGCCGTTTGAGTTTGTGTAGTATGCCTTTTGTTGTGCATGTTATTGTTGTGGGTGACGTTCCTAAAGGAAGTACCATATGTTGATGTTTGATTGACGGGCAAAGGGCGTAAGACTTGGTGCAACCAAGCATTCCTTAGTATTTGGGAAATGTTTCTACCAAACCATGGAAGTGGGTTTTGGTGTTCGATTGTTAAGCGTGTGTTCGCTTTCGTGTTGAAGTTGATGAACCATGAGGTTCGTTGGGTGGATTGGAACCCAAAAAAGATCGAGTGTTTGATCTCGATGTATGTTGGTAAAGGAGTCTACGTGACGCGACATTAGGTGCCTCTTTTATACCTACTAGCGTGGTGTTCGACTCCGATTATGTTGCGGTACACTTTTCGTTCAAAGTGTTTAAGGATTGGTTAAAATCCTTCGTGTGCTCAAGGTTGGAGCAAGATGTAGTGATGGGTCGTGTGAGCCCAAATTGTTGGTAAAGTCTACCTGTGGTAGCATTGTGCGGTTGTAAGAGTTGTGATATTGGGACGTGGTTCCAAGCGGGGGAGTTACACTCCCGCACGAGGAAGATTTAGTGTGATATTTCGGATGATGTTTTTGGTAGATCCGGAAATTTGGTCGAGACCTAGTTTGGATCGATTTGTAGTAGAGTGCAATTTCGGTTAACTTGTACTTATGATATTGGATTCGTAAATTATCACCGAGGTGGTAAGTTGGTGAATCTCGTTGGGAGATAATGGACGTGTTTGGCGAGCAAGGTGAAATCCTTCGGTTAAGGGAGGTGTGTGTCGGGTTCTCTTTTGGAGAATTATTGTTCGGTACCTATGTTTGATATAGGTGGTTCTTGCTCGATTATGGATGGTTAGTGGTCCGCTAGGGTTCACTGTAGTGTAGCAGAGCGCGATGTTGCACGACTCGGTGATTGAGGCCGAAAGTGCGTATGTGATAGATGAAGCATGACCTTCGGGGTCCGCTGACTTCATCATGGGAGTACGTGATTGGTGGAGCATGACTTTCGGGGTCCTCTGACTTCATCATGAGCGTGGTGTTATATCGGTGAAGCATGATCTTCGGGTCCGCTGACTTCATTCGGTGTTGAGATTGGTGAAGCATGATCTTCGGGTCCGATGACTTCATCATGGTTGTGGATCGCGTGTGTTTTCGGATTCACGATGACGCGTGTAGTTCGGTCATCTTATCGGAATGAATCTCGTGTAGTTCGGATTCATGGTGACTCGTGTAGTTCGGTCATCTTATTGAGGTAGTAATCTCGTGTGGTTTCGGATTACTAAGGCTCGTGTAGTTCGGCCAACCTCGATGTTGTGGAAGTGAATCTCGTGTATTTCGGATTCACAAATGACTCGTGTGGTTTCGGTCATTGTGTGGAGGAGTGAGTCTCGTGTAGTTCGGATTCACAAATGACTCGTGTAGTTCGGTCATTCCTCTGGGATAGTGACTCTCGAGTAGTTCGGATTCACTATGGCGCATGTAGTTCGGCCATTCCCGTTTGTTGTTGTAGTGAAGGTAGTGAGTCGCGTGTAGTTCGGATTCACTAAGGCGCGTGTGTTTTCGGCCAGCCTTCGTGTGTTGCGTGATCCGTCGGTTGTTTTATACACCGATGGTGGGGTCGTAAGGGCCGGGATGTTTGATCTATTGGTTGTTTTATACACCAATGGTGGGGTCGTAAGGACCGTGTTGTTTGATCTATCGGTTGTTTGATACACTGATGGTGGGGTCGTGAGGACCATGTTGTATGTTTAGTGATGCGTTAGCCGTGTTTCGCTCACATGTTTGTTACGGGTGTGACGATGGTTGATTTCGTACACCTTGGGTTTTGCGTTTCCATAGTCGTTTTGGGCGCTATCGGTTCTAGCCGTTGGATTATGATGTTACGGTAGTTGCGTATTGGTCGTATGGCGCACTACAAGGGATGTTTAGTGATTGGTGTAATCCGTAAGGGTTCGTTTGGTTCGGTCTTCATCGTTTGGGTTGTTGACCTTAGGTTGAGACTTGGTTGCTTTTAGTGTTGTACTCGGTAAGGGTACGCTAAGGGATTGATATCTCGGTACGAGATTGGTTGATTTTTTCCGATGTTAGGGAATGAGCATGGTTTTAGTGCTCGGATTGGTGGATTTGATAAATCGCGGGTGACGATTTAGTTTTTAAAGGCGATTCATTGGGAAGAATTGCCTAGGAAGGTCGGTTGGGACTTATGTTTGAGGACCGTGGAGTGTGGTCCGTTTGGTTAAGTGACGAGGATCACGAGGACGTGATCGATTCTAAGTGGGGGAGAGTTGTAAGACCCTAATATTTATTATACGGAAGTGTAATTATGCTACATAAAGTGCAGGAAGCATTGTGTAATTAAACAAAGCTTAGATTCTGCCCAGACATGGGTGCGCGCCGCGCACGAGCCCAGCGACAGAATTCTGTTTTTTCTATTTTGGGTTTAATGAGGGGCTTTTTGGTCTTTTCACTTGAGGCCGGATGTGAAGCCATATCAGCTGGTTAGATTCAATTTTGGATCACATTTCACATCCATTAACACTCTCAAATCATTCTAGAGAGAGAGGGAGATTTCTAGAGAGAGATTTGGGGTTTTGGAGAAGAAGGAGCTTGAATTGATCAAAGTCTCAGGTTTTAAAGTTGTTCACCTCGTTCCTAGCTACGTTTTGGTGGTTGTGGTAAGTTCTAACTCCGAATTTTTTGATTTTGATACTCAAGTTAGGGTTTGAACTTAAATTGATGAGAAACCCATTTAAACTCTTGGAGTGAGTTTAGTGATGCTAGTAATCGGGTTTGTTGTTATTGTTGGTGGATTTTGGGTTGGTGAATTAATTGGCCATGATTAGGACTTGAAATTGGGTTTAATCACTTAAGTTAGTGATTATGGAAGTATTGAAACCCATTTAGGGTTATTTGGTTGACTAGTTTTGACTTTGGGTCAAAATTAGGGTTTAGTGATGATTATGACCCAATTGGCGATTTAATGAGGTTTATAAACTTAAAATGGATTAAGTTGAAGTATAAAACCGAGTTAAAGGTGTTTTGGTGTCAAAACTTGTAAATGGTGAGATTTTGACCTTTTGGGTCAAAATTAGGGTTTATGGGCAATTTGGAGATTTGTAAGTGTTTAACACTTGTGTTCGGGTTTAATTGGCGTGTTAGGACCATTCTCACTTGTGTTAGTGATTATTGGTTAATTTTGGGCGCAGTTTGTACTTGGAAGTGCATTTGGGTCGAATTTGCACTAAGTGTCAAATTGGGTTGGTTTGTAAATCCAATCTAAGTGTGTTGTTGAATTTGTGATAATGGAATAGGTACTTTCCATTGGCGAGTTGCGGTTTACTTGGAAGCATTCATCAAGGCGACAAGGTGAGTGTTAATATCCTATGTGCATATGTATGTGTAGGATGGGTGCGGGTCGGGAGAAGTGGATTTCGGTCATAGAGCTCACTTCACATATAGGTGGATTCGATGGACTTTGGAATGAGTCCAATTGGCACGGTTGTGCATTTGGTTGACCTCCTTTTGGCGAGGTGTACACTTGTGTGTACGTTATCACATGTATTGTGATGTGGTTGTGGATAACCCCAATGTGGTGGATTTTATAATCCCGTGACCGTGGGTTTGAGTTGGAGAAGTGAATCACGTGTAGTTCGGATTCACGATGACGCGTGTAGTTCGGTCATCTTATCAAAATGAATCTCGCGTAGTTCGGATTCATGGTGACTCGTGTAGTTCGGTCATCTTATTGAGGTAGTAATCTCGTGTGGTTTCGGATTACTAAGGCTCGTGTAGTTCGGCCAACCTCGATGTTGTGAAGATAGTAATCTCGTGTGGTTTCGGATTACTAAGGCTCGTGTAGTTCGGCCAATCTTCATTGTGGTATTTGGTTCTCGGTATTGGGTTAAGGTGTTAACCTTGTTCGTTTATATTGTTATATATTAATGTATTGTTGTGTTGTAGCTAACCCTCCGGATGTAGCTATTTGGCGTGGTTCACATCGTCGTTGGTGAACTTATAATTGTTGTTGTATCTTTAGCTCGTTGCTTAGAGATCGTACGGTATGCTTAATGTAGTGCCTTATATATGGATGCTTCGGTATGCGGTATTTGTTATTTCGTGGCGTGTCCATTTTATGCATATATATGTATGTAGTATATTATCATTCACTAAGCGTTAGCTTACCCTCTCGTTGTTGACTCTTTTTATAGATTGCATGCGGATGGTGGCTCGGGTAAGCGCGAGGATTAGAGGACTTGCATAGTTGCTTTAGAAGATCTTGCTTTTGGATTGATTAGGATTGGGTAGCGTATCCCCAATCGCCATGCTCGGTCTTTATTTTGTGTTAAAATCATGTGGTCGAAAACTTGTATTTTGTACGAAAGTCGTAAAACGACCGATGTGGGTCCGGTCTCGTAAAACTCATTTTATTATTGGAACGTGTTAGTTTTAACTAATATAAATTGTTGTGAAAAGCGTTTGGTCTAAAAGTGTCGGGAAGTCGAAGATCTTTTCGCGAAAAATGGACATTTTGATCAGAACTGTCTCAGGCCTTGTGCGCGCCGCGCACAGGCAGTGGTGCGCGCCGCGCACCCTCCTGTCCAGTTTAAATTTTTTTTTTTATTCCGCCTTTTTGGTTGGTTAACGGGTTGGGTTGTTACACTATTGAGAGTAACGTCTCTAACCATTCGACCGTTGGTCTTTGGTTATATAATAATGATTCCACGACACTGACAGTACAAGATGTCATAGGGTAAATTGTTTAGTATCGATATTACAAACTGCAGCAACACTTTTAGATTGATATATCTATATTGATCAACTTTAAACTAAATCTTGCGGTCTAAAACTTTGGATATTATTTATAAACCTATGAATTTCACTCAACCTTTTTGGTTGACACTTTAAGCGTGTTTTGTCTCAGGTGATGATTGAGCTAGCTGCTACTTGCTACTAGATGATTGATGTATGCTTTGCTGCTTGCATGGAGTCCATCATTCATATTTATCATTTTGTTTAAGACATTTTCCATTTACTGTACTCTTATGATGTAAAACTTTGAATAATGCTTCCGCTGTTTATTTAATAAATAAAACGTCTCATTTAGAGTTGTTCTCGCTTATACAACTGTGTTATGATATGATTGGTCACAATTACTGATAATGCTAAAAACGAACATATATTTCATAGCATTATTCCTCAAGAAAGACAAGCTTTTAGTTGCAATTGTTCTATTTACAAGTGATATTCGTTTAAATAATAAAAGGTGAAGACAAAAGACAGATTCGACGAATTGAAGACGCAAACGACCAAAAAGCTCAAAAGTACAAAAGACAATAAAAAAGGTTTCAATTATTGACAAGAAACGTCTCGAAATTACAAGAGTACAAGATTCAAAATGCAAAGTACAAGATATTAAATTGTACGCAAGGACGTTCGAAAATCCGGAACCGGGACATGAGTCAACTCTCAACGCTCGACGCAACGGACTAAAAATTACAAGTTAACTATGTATATAAATATAATATAATATATAATTAATTATATTAATTATATATATATATTATATTTATAAATAAATCGTCGGCAAGAAAGACTCCAAAAGCTGGTGAGCTGTATTTTCAATCTCCGCGACTCGCGGAGTTTGAAGGCCAAAAATGCCGCGAGTCGCGGAGCCCCAAGTTTTGAAAGTCCCTATAAAAGCAACCGAATTCTGAGCATTTTTAATCCATCATATATCCATCTCTCTATCTATATCGTATATATTTATATTTTAATTTTAATTTTAATTTTAATCCTAATAATAAGGGTATGTTAGCGAATATTGTAAGGGTGTAAGTCGAAATTTTGTCCGTGTAACGCTACGCTATTTTTAATCATTGTAAGTTATGTTCAACCTTTTTACATTAATGTCTCGTAGCTAAGTTATTATTATGCTTATTTAATCCGAAGTAATCATGATGTTGGGCTAATTACTAAAATTGGGTAATTGGGCTTTGTACCATAATTGGGGTTTGGATAAAAGAACGACACTTGTGGAAATTAGACTATGGGCTATTAATGGGTTTTATATTAACTAAACAATACCTTGTTAATTTAATATACAAACTTATAATTCGACGTATTTATATATAACCACATACGCTTTACTGGGTACGGTGGGCGGGATATCTATAAATACCAATAATTATTCATTTTACCGGATACGGAACTGGATTAATAGTTAATAGACTTGTTGAAACAGGGGTGAATTACATTCAAGGGTAATTGGTGTAATTGTTAACAAAGTAGTAAAACCTTGGTTTACACGCAGTCGATAACCTGGTGTATTCATTAAACAAAGTATTAAAACCTTGTTACAATTCGAATCCCCAATTATTTGGAATATTTGACTTCGGGAATAAGAATAATTCGACGAAGGCTTTCGCTCTTTATATTTATGACTGATGGACTATTATGGACAAAATCCGTATGGACATATTAAATAATCCAGGACAAAGGACAATTAACCCATGGGCATAAAACTAAAATCAACACGTCAAACATCATGATTACGGAAGTTTAAATAAGCATAATTCTTTTATTTCATATTTAATTTCCTTTATTTTATATTTAATTGCACTTCTAATTATCGCATTTTTATTGTTATTGTATTTAATTGCACTTTTAATTATCGTACTTTTTAATTATCGCAAGTTTATTTTATCGCACTTTTATTATTCGCAATTTCATTATCATTATTTACTTTACGCTTTAATTTAAGTCTTGTATTTATTTTTAATAACTTACATTTGGTTTTAACTGCGACTAAAGTTTTAAAATCGACAAACCGGTCATTAAACGGTAAAAACCCCCCTTTATAATAATAATATTACTTATATATATATTTGTATTTTTATAAAAGTAAACTAATATAGCGTTAAGCTTTGTTTAAAAAAGATTCCCTGTGGAACGAACCGGACTTACTAAAAACTACACTACTGTACGATTAGGTACACTGCCTATAAGTGTTGTAGCAAGGTTTAAGTATATCCATTCTATAAATAAATAAATATCTTGTGTAAAATTGTATCGTATTTAATAGTATTTCCTTGTAAACTTTAATAGTATTTTATACCCCTTAGCTTTGACATCAAGTTATTTTTGGCGCCGCTGCCGGGGAATCTCTTAAAAGCCGGAAGCGCAACGCTAATAAAAAAAAAAGATTTTTAGTTTACTTTTATTAAAATTCGTTTTTATAAAAATACGTTTTAAATATTCGAAAATATAAAAAGAAAAACAAAAATATAAATATTTTTAGGAGTTTGATAAATATTTAAGTTTTATAAAGTTTCTTTAGTTTGTAAAAATATAAGTTTTATTTAATTTATTTTATAAATATATTTTATAAATATAAAAACCGAAAAAAATAAAATATATATATAAATCTAGTTTTACGATTTTTATTTATAAAATTATAAAGTAATTCTATTTTTATTTTAGTTTTTAAATATAAGTTTTTATTATATATAAATTTTAGATTATAAAACAGAAAAATTTAAAACAGAAAATAAAAAATAAAAAAAAATAAAAAAGAAAAACGCGTCGAATATTTAAACCTGTCAGCTGAATTCTGGAACCCCGCGACTCGCGGGGTTTGCTGTTTAAAATACCGCGACTCGCGGAGCTTTTTCTGACACGCCTGCCAGAAACCCTAACTGCAATTAATACGGAGTAATAATTATTATTATTAATTAATTAAGATTTAGGTTTTTAATTAAATTAATATTTAATTTTAATCATTTAGTTATATTAAGTTTTAATTAGTTTTATTTATATATTTAAATTAATACTTTTATAAAATAATATAAAAATAATAATTTTATAAAAATTGTACTTTTTACAACTTTTTGTATATTTTTATATTTTGTCCATTTTTAATTGTTTTAGCGTAAAATTTGTATTTTTAGCTCATATTTAGTTTTGAACTTAGTTTTTGCCATAGTTATTTTTACTTCTAGATTTTTAGGCTTTGCCGTAGAATTCCTTAAGTGCTTTTTCTTTAGACTAAGATTTAGGTACTTTAGAATTTTGCGACGCCTTTTTAAGTTTTAGTTTCTTTTTAAGTTATTTCCATTTGGGATATAGTTTTTCCTGTAAGCTTTAATATTTTTAGACGACTTTTACCTATGTATCAATTATCATTCCAATTAGTAATCTCAATTTGCGATTATAATTTTAAGTTAGTTGTAGTAATAAGGTTAGGTTAGTCAAGTATTTTTAAGTTTTATAAGTTTCTTTTATTTTTCCGTCACCTTTTATTTTTCAACCATTTTTCTTTTTTGACCTTTTTCGACGAGCTCTTTTTCTTTCTTATTTCTCGCTATTCTAGTTTTTAGGACATAGATTTTTATTCTACTTCTTATCTAAATTTCTTAAAATTACGAATTTTTTTTTAAGTGGTTAAATTGATAGACATCAAAATTTTCTGGTTCGTAGTAATAGTTGGATTTTTACGTGGACCGGGTTATTGGAGCTAAACAGTCCTCAATTATATTGAGACCAAACGAATCCTGCCCCTCTGCTGCATCTTTTGGCTATTCGAAACGTGGGCAAAATCAGAAAAGTCTATTGATTGGATAACTTATTATAATTTTTCTTTCCTTTTAAAAACTAATAGGATATTCAGTGAATCCACCGAGCAAGACGTTCACCACCTTTTGTACGTTCACCACCTGTAACTAGATCAAGACATTTAGCAAATATTACCGCCGTTGATTTTTCTTTAGAATCGTCATCCAGTCAACCAAGTACTTCAGTTCAAATTTCCGATAATCCATTTTTTGAACCCGACCTCACAATTGAGAATCCGGAGAATATTCAGGAAAGGTTCGTAGATCCTGAACCATTAAACTTTCCTCCGGAACCACCAATCATTCAAACAGAGATTGTTGAGGAACGAACCATTAAATCAGAATCCTCTAGTGATTCAGATTCAACAAATTCAATTATGGAGAATCTGGAACCTTTAAGTATGGAAGACCGAATGAGAGCTAAACGCACTGGCCAAGGTCACGCAATTACTCATCCAGACATTAATGCGCCAGATTATGAAATCAAAGGACAAATTCTACACATGGTGACTAATCAATGGCAATTTAGTGGTGCGCCGAAGGAAGATCCAAATGAACATTTACGTACCTTTAATAGGATCTGCACACTATTTAAAATCCGAGAAGTGGAGGATGAACAGATATATCTCATGTTATTTCCCTGGACTTTAAAGGGAGAAGCCAAAGATTGGTTGGAATCGTTACCTGAAGGGGCGATCGATACATGGGACGTTTTAGTTGACAAATTTCTTAAACAATTCTTTCCGGCATCTAAAGCCGTAAGACTTCAAGCAGAAATTGTTATGTTCACACAGAAACCGAATGAAACTCTATATGAGGCGTGGACTAGATATGGAAAGTTATTAAGAGGATGTCCGCAACATGGTTTAGACACCTGTCAAATAGTACAAATATTCTACCAAGGATGCGACATCACTACAAGGAAAGACATAGATATAGCAGCTGGTGGTTCTATTATGAAGAAAACCGAAACTGATGCTTACAAAATTATTGATAACACTGCTTCCCACTCACATGAGTGGCACCAAGAAAAAGACATAGTTAGATCATCTAAAGCAGCTAGAGCCGATTCTAGCCATGACTTAGATTCCATTTCCGCAAATATAGATGCTGTGGAGAGACGAATGGAAAAGATGACTAAGGATATTCACTCAATACGAATTAGTTGTGAGCAGTGTGGAGGACCGCATTTGACAAAAGATTGTCTCAGTATTGAATTAACAATGGAACAAAGAGAGAATATTTCATACATAAACCAAAGGCCTGGAAATAATTATCAGAATAATTATCAACCGCCAAGACCAATTTACAATCTAAACCAGAATTATAACCGAAATATTCCATACAACAACCAACAAGGTCCTAGCAATCAACAAGTATCCAATAATACTTACAACCAGCAAAGACCTAATTTTCAAAACAAACCACCACAACAAACCGATGATAAAAAGCCGAATTTAGAAGATATGATGACGAAGCTAGTTGAAACTCAAACGCAGTTTTTCACATCTCAAAAACAAACCAATGAACAAAATGCTCAAGCATTTAGAAATCAACAAGCTTCTATTCAAAATCTGGAACAAGAAGTAAGTAACCTAGCAAGGTTAATAGGTGAAAGAAAACCGGGAAGTCTACCTAGTGATACAAATGCTAACCCCCGGAATGAAACAGCTAAAGCTATTACCACAAGAAGTGGTACAACACTTAAACCACCTGAAATACCTTTAACTTCTGATGAAGCTATTCCTGCTCCACAAGAACCACAACCTGATCAAGATAAGAAAAAAGAACCGGTAGTTGAAAAGGTTAATGAAGATAACACAGTTAAGGCTAAACCTTATGTTAAACCATACCAACCACCACTTCCTTACCCAAGTAAAATGAAGAAAGAGAAACTTGAAGCCGAGCAATCCAAATTCTTGGATATGTTTAAACAGATAAATGTAAATCTTCCTTTCATTGATGTGATTTCAGGAATGCCTAGATATGCTAAATTCTTGAAAGATCTAATCTCAAATAGAAAGAAAATGGAAGAACTCTCGGCTGTTACTATGAATGCTAATTGTTCAGCAGTGCTGTTGAATAAGATACCAGAAAAATTATCTGATCCAGGAAGTTTCACAATTCCATGTTTTCTGGGTAGTCTTAGTTCAATAGAAGCATTAGCAGATTTAGGTGCAAGTATAAATCTAATGCCGTATTCACTATACGCTAAACTAGACCTTGGAGAATTGAAACCAACCAGAATAAGCATACAACTAGCCGATAGATCAATAAAATATCCTAGAGGGATAATGAAGAACATGCTAGTTAAAGTTGGTACTTTAGTATTTCCAGTAGATTTTGTTGTTTTGGACATGGAAGAAGATTCTCAAGTTCCTCTCATATTAGGAAGACCATTCTTAAACACGGCTAAAGCAATGATAGACGTGTTCGGTAAGAAACTAACCCTAAGTATAGAGGATGAGAGTGTTACATTTTCAGTTGATAGAGCAATGCAATAACCGCAATCTGCAGATGATACATGCTATTATATTCAAACTATAGATGCACATGCAGAATTATTAGAAGAATTTCCAGAATTACAAGGAACAGGAGAATGTTCTTTAGGAGAAGGTAATGAACAAATTGATGAAGCTGAAATGTTAGCTACACTTATAGCTAATGGATATGAACCAACAACAGAAGAAATTCAAATGCTAAAAGAAGAAGACATATATCGATACAAATCATCGATAGAAGAACCTCTGAAATTAGAGTTAAAGCCACTTCCAAACCATTTAGAATACGCTTATTTACATGGTGAATCTGAATTACCTGTAATAATATCGTCTTCTCTTACTAAAAATGAGAAATCACAACTCATTTCTGTGTTGAAAGCCCATAAACCAGCCATTGCATGGAAGATTCATGATATTAAAGGAATAAGTCCTTCGTATTGCACACATAAAATCCTTATGGAAGAAGGTCATAAAACGTATGTGCAACGCCAACGAAGACTAAATCCTAATATGCAAGATGTAGTTAAGAAAGAGATTATTAAACTGCTAGATGCAGGTTTAATTTATCCAATCTCTGATAGTCCATGGGTAAGCCCAGTTCAATGCGTGCCTAAGAAGGGTGGCATGACTGTCATTACAAATGAGAAAAATGAGCTTATTCCTACTAGGACTGTAACAGGATGGCGTGTATGTATTGATTATAGAAAATTAAATGACGCCACTAGAAAAGATCACTTTCCCTTACCTTTCATTGATCAAATGTTGGAAAGATTAGCCGAAAATAGTTACTATTGTTTTCTAGATGGATTTTCCGGATATTTTCAAATTCCAATAGCACCCGAAGATCAAGAGAAAACCACATTCACGTGCCCTTATGGTACTTTTGCTTACAAACGCATGCCATTTGGACTTTGCAACGTCCCTGCAACCTTTCAAAGGTGTATGATGGCGATTTTTCATGACATGATAGAAGAATGCATGGAAGTATTCATGGATGACTTTTCAGTCTTCGGTGATACATTTGAATCATGTCTAGTTAATCTTGAACGAATGCTTATTAGATGCAAACAATCAAATCTAGTTCTTAATTGGGAGAAATGCCATTTCATGGTTAAAGAAGGCATCGTTCTTGGACATAAAATTTCAAAAGAAGGAATTGAAGTGGATAGAGCTAAAGTAGATGTAATTGCTAAACTTCCACATCCCACCAATGTTAGAGGAGTTAGGAGTTTTCTAGGGCATGCCGGTTTTTACCGACGTTTCATAAAAGATTTTTCTAAAATTGCCACTCCTATGAATAAACTCCTAGAAAAGGATGCTCCATTCATCTTTTTCGATGAGTGTATCAAATCTTTTAATATTCTTAAAGAGAAACTCACTAATGCGCCGATCATGATAACACCAAATTGGAATCTACCATTTGAACTAATGTGTGATGCAAGTGATTTTGCAATGGGAGCCGTTTTAGGACAAAGGATTGAAAAACGATTTCAACCTATATATTATGCTAGTAAGACGTTACAAGGAGCACAAACGAACTATACAACTACTGAAAAAGAACTCCTTGCTATTGTCTTTGCTTTTGACAAATTTCGATCATATCTCGTTCTAGCAAAAACGGTGGTCTATACCGACCATTCTGCTCTTAGATACCTATTTTCAAAACAAGATGCTAAACCAAGATTAATCCGTTGGATCTTACTCTTACAAGAGTTTGATATTGAAATCCGAGATAAAAGAGGAGCAGAAAATCTCGCCGCTGATCATCTTTCTCGTCTTGAAAATCCCGAATTAGAAGTTCTAAATGAATCGGCCATACAAGACAACTTTCCTGATGAATATCTATTTAAGATAGATTATAAAGAAATTCCATGGTTTGCAGACTATGCAAACTATTTAGTATGTGGATTCCTTGAAAAAGGATTATCGTACCAAAGACGAAAGAAATTCTTCAGTGATATAAAACACTATTTTTGGGAAGATCCACATCTGTTTAAAAGTTGTCCCGATGGAATAATACGCCGATGTGTATTTGGAGATGAAGCTAGTAAAATATTAAACCATTGTCACACAGGACCAACAGGAGGGCATTATGGGCCTCAACTAACAGCAAGAAAAGTTTATGATGCTGGATTCTATTGGCCTACAATTTACAAAGACGCACACCTTCTTTGCAAATCCTGTGATGCTTGTCAAAGGGCCGGAAAAATAAGTCAACGTGATGAAATGCCACAAAATGTCATCTAAGTATGTGAAGTATTTGACATTTGGGGTATTGACTTTTTGGGTCCATTTCCAAAATCTCATAATAATCTATATATACTCGTAGCCATTGATTATGTATCTAAATGGGCGGAAGCACAAGCTCTCCCAACTAACGATGCACGAGTTGTAGTCAATTTTTTAAAACATCTTTTTGCAAGGTTTGGAATACCGAAAGCTTTAATAAGTGATCGGGGTACTCATTTCTGTAATAATCAACTTGAGAAAGTTCTTAAAAGATATGGAGTAACGCATAAAATCTCCACCGCATATCATCCACAAACAAGTGGATAAGTTGAAAATACCAACCGAGCTTTAAAACGTATTCTAGAGAAAACCGTAGGATCAAATCCGAAGGAATGGTCCATTAAATTGGAGGATGCACTCTGGGCTTTTAGAACAGCCTACAAAACTCCAATTGGAATCACACCTTTTAGACTTGTTTATGGAAAAGCATGTCATCTTCCAGTAGAAATTGAACACAAAGCATTTTGGGCTTTGAAAACATGTAATCTTGATTTACATGAAACCGGACGTCTACGATTAAGTCAACTAAACGAATTAGAAGAATTAAGGCATGAAGCATACGAAAATTCGTTAATCTATAAAGAAAGAACGAAGAAATGGCATGATAAAAGAATCAGAAGTTCAAAAGAATTTAAAGAAGGAGACAGAGTTCTTCTTTTCAATTCACGATTCAAGCTATTTCCTGGAAAATTGAAATCAAGATGGTCTGGACCATTCATAGTCAAAAGAGTTTTCCCATACGGAATAATAGAATTAATAAATTCAAATGGAATTGAATTTAAAGTTAATGGTCACAGAGTTAAACATTACATACATGGTCCGATGGAAGTTGACAATGAAGTTAATCATAATTTCACCACCCAAGAAAACCTTCAAAATGAAAACATAAATATGTTATCAACAACATATGAAAAATCAAAACTGGAATATAGGAAGGATTCAAATTTGAGTGATGAAGAAGAATTCCTATACAAACCTCCCATTCCAAGAAACGAAGAAAAATGTGAACAAGAAATTCAAATAGAAATGAAAGAATCAAGGAAAGAACACCCGAAAAAAGTTTACAAACCAACTCGACTTACTAAAGTAGGAGACCCGGGTGAATTTATCATTTCTTGCTTACTTAATGATGGTGCTGTATATAATGGACTCGCAGATTTAGGAGCAAGTGCAAATATTATGCCTCTTTCCTTATACAAAAGATTAGGCATGGGTAAATTAAAACCAACCAAAATAGGTGTTCAATCATTTGACCAAACCATTAAACACCCGGTTGGAATAGCAAATAATTTACTTGTTAACGTGGGAAGTTTGACCTTTGTTGCAAACTTCATAGTGAT
Organism: Rutidosis leptorrhynchoides; assembly: GCF_046630445.1. Taxonomy (NCBI): domain Eukaryota; kingdom Viridiplantae; phylum Streptophyta; class Magnoliopsida; order Asterales; family Asteraceae; genus Rutidosis; species Rutidosis leptorrhynchoides. Next base: position 537,150,348 of record NC_092335.1, on the reverse strand, counting down.
TAATATGGAGGAAAACCTTGATGTTCCTCTAATTCTAGGTCGTCCATTTTTAGCAACCACCGAGGCATTCATTGATGTAAGAGAAGGTAGAATGACACTTAGGGATGGTGATACATCGATCACCTTTGTGAACCGAAAGTTTAGATCTCCACAAACCAAAACTGTTAGGCCAATAAAAACGCATAAGTGTGGGGAAGATGAAGAAACACTTAATGATGATCCAATCACAAAGAATGCCGTTGATGATACGAAATTAGATGAACCCATTTTTAACAGTTCAACGAAGAAACTTTATAAACGGATTCACGATGCTAAGATTAACGGAAACTTTAAGTTATATAACCAATTAATATCCAATTTATCGTCAAAAGAAAAGGCAATGTTAGTTGAATTTGTGAAAGTTACGGAGGAAATCAACAAATGGATTGAAGTAAAAGTCAAAGATATACAAGTTGTTGATGATTCAATTGAAAATAATGTTAATCACAATTTCGATACCACAGCTAACTAAATGTGGGGAGAATCAAGTCTTTAAAGGATAATATGTATTTCTGTTAGAGTTAGATTGTCTGTTTTCGTGTAGTTCTCGAAAATGGAACCCGAATGGTCTTTCCCTAGCAGACCCTAAAGAACTAGTCTTCTCCCCCCATTCTGAATTTTTATTTTTTTTAGGAAATGAAGACTGCCTGTGAACTAAACCATGGTCTAATGCTACACGCGTTGATCACTAAACGTAATAATGACACACTTTCGAGCGAAATAGTATCAGTAATCAGAGAAAGAATGGACGGAGTTAGAAAAGAATCCAGATGCGAAGATAATAAGTTACAATTTGGTAAAGGAAAATCAAAATTCGCAGCGAAAAGAAGAGCACGACACCTAGAAAGATGTCACAATTGCGGAAAATGGTCACATGGAGGTAAATGTTCAAATAATCAAACCTATTCAAATACCGAATTTGTTACTTTATGCAGAGACGGACCGTTCATATGTTTAGAAGAAAAGACACTGAATGCTCGAGGTTACGCCTATGTAGCCATGGAAAACCAATTAAACCGACTATCTTATGAATGGGATAGATCATATAACTAAGAAATCTATTTCACAGGTAAGTCTGTACAGTTTTTATTTTATTTTTTATTTTATTTTTAACCTTTTGATAATAAACGCTAATTTGTTCGCTATAAAGTATTAAATTGGTATTGAATAAAATTAGGTTTGGCGACCGAAATTATTGATATCATACAAAAATTTATTACATCACTGCGAAATTTAACGTTTATTCTTAAGGTATAAATATCTTTAATTAATCAACCAAAAATATTTCAAAAATTCGTCATGAGTTAAATTAGGTCTTGGAACCAAAATTACTTTACCGAAAAGAGGGGCCCATATTTTTGATAATATTTGATTGATTAAAGTGGGATAAAAAGCCAAAAAGATTTTTAATTTTATTTTTACTATGTTTTTAAAATTAATATATAAATCTTAAATTAATATTGTAAACTTTGTAAAAACAATATATTTAAAATTGTAAATATTTGAAAAATTAATATAAGTTTGGTGTGAATTTATAATATGAATTTTTAAATTAAGTTTGGTGTAATTTTTTAATTTTTTTAAAAAAAAATATGAATTTTTAATTTTATGCATTTCAAGTTGTAAGTTTGGTGTGAATTTTTAATATTAATTTTGAATTTATATTTAAATTGTGTGAATTTAAAAACAAAAATTTACTTTATCTCATTAAGTTAAAAATATGATTTTTAAAATTCGTCGTAAGTTGAAGACTAGGTCTTTAAACCGAAATTGCTTTACCCGAGGGAGGGACGAGAACTTTTATTATCATTATTTTTAATCTTATTAAATTAAAGTATGCCAAAAACATTAAAAAACCCAAAAATCTTAGCTTTTAAAACAATCGCTACAAAAAGACAAATTTTAAAATTTTGTCGAAGGACGGACTAGGACATCGATCCGAAACGACCTCGTCCTAAATAACAAGGGAAACAAAATTTTAAAATTAATTACTTAATTGTTTTAATTAATATAAGATGTTAAAAAAAAAAAAAAAGCAAACTCCGCGACTCGCGGAGTTTGAAGCCTTAAACACCGCGACTCGCGGAGGGATGAAATTACAGAAAAAATAATAAAACAGCCGAACTGATCAGTCCCAACACACCACACCAAAAATACTGAAAAAACACTGCGAAAAACCCGAAAAAAATCGAAAAAAAACCCCCAAAATCACAATTTTTAACCGTTAATCATCAAATCTTTTACTAAAATCATGTTGAGAAGGATGCTATCTAGGAATTACTCAAGAAAAACGGTAAATTTCTACACCTAAACACCATTTAATCCGAAATTTGGTGTTCTTGAGCAATTTTTTCCCCCAATTTGATTTTGATGCTTTTTAGTGTAATTAGGCTTAAATTGTTTATGTATTATGCTTGTATAACCTAGATTGATGCTGTTTAACATGATTAGAAGCCTTAAACTTCAAATTTTGAGTAATCTAGGGTTTGTGTTCTTGAGCAAATTTGGGGCTTTTTGATATAAACAGGTTATGGCCGATTTTTGTCATGAATTGTTGCTAAATTAAGTAGTGTAACATGTTTAGGTAGTTAAATGATCCAAACTTTGAGCCTAAACATGATTTTGAGAATTAAAGTGGACTTTTTCAAGTCTAAAAATTCATGAACTTGATTTTTGAAAGATAATGCCATTTGAAACTTGTTTAATTGCTAGTAATGATTATTTTGACATGTTATTTGAGTTGAATGCTTATGAACTTGGCGAACATTTTCGTATATGCTTATTTGAAAAAGTGTAGATTTGATAAAAATGTGAAAATGAGCTTAAGTTTGATATAAATTGATCATGTCATTGTAATTATTTTGATTGATGATTTTGTTGACACTAATGCATATTTGGATGCACAAAAATTGTGTTTGATGTGTTTTGCAGACTGAAAGGGGTGAATCTTCATCCCAAGCTCGCAATGCTCCTGCTGAGAATGCGGAACAACAGGAGGTGGATAACTACTACAAGCAAGATATACCTCATCCAGTCATGACCTTTTCTGATATGCACTTGGAAGATTTGCACCCGAACCTGAGATTTGACAGACTTTGGATAGATTATCCAAAATACCAAAGGGGTTTGCATACTCTTCATTCTAAGGTTGTTGAGGTACCGAGGGTCATAGAATGGGGACCCTTAGAAGCTGTAGAATTGGCCGGGCCAATTAGGGAATTACTTGTACAGAGGTATGGTAATTCTACTTTTAATGACTGGGTACGTTTATTCACCATGCGTAGACCTGTATATAAAGTATGGTGTGAAGAATTGTTGTGTAGTATAGAGTTGAATGATCGGGTAGCTAGTTTAACCGATCGATCTTTTATTAGATTTTTGTTAGGAGGTTTGATGCATCACATGTGTTTACTAGACATGGCTCAGGCTTTATGTATATATACGCCTGAGGAGTTAGCATCTGCCGATTGTAGAGGATTGATACTAAATGGTAGAAAGATAGATGAAAATTTTGATATACACGGTGTGTGGAGTCAAATGACAAGCCATCACCGTTTCAAAGGGGGAAATTACTCTTATTTGGATATAGATAGAGCAGAATTAAGAGTGATTCATAGGTTTTTAGCTAATTCGATTACACAAAGGGGTAAGAACAAGGAAAAGGTAAATGAACAGGATTTGTTTTACCATATGTGTATTCGAGACCCACAAAGCGCTGTAAGTATACCTTATTGTGTGGGTTATTATTTATCAGCTATGGTTAGGGGGATGAGACCGCATAGCATAATAGGAGGTGGTATTTTTATTACTTTGATTGCTGAATATCTCGGTGTGGATATAAGTCGGAGGGGATTATTAGTCGAAGAACCAGAACCCCGCGATACTATAGGTTTAAATGTATACCATGGTGCGAAAGTTTTGAAGAGGCGAAATAACGCCGCAGTACAATACCATGGTAGACATCCACAGGTTGAGAGAAACCAACAGCAAGGTAATGTAGGAGGGGGAAATGAGATGCAAGAAATGCAAAGGTTTATAGCTTCACAGGAGTACGAAAATGCTAGACAGAGAGCATTTGAAGATTGGCAAGTTCATCAGAACCAAATCATAGCTCATTGCCAACATATAGGTAGAAACTATATTCCTACACCGAAACCCATCTTCCCTCCCTGGTCTATAGAGATGCAACCACCGTATCCTACGTATAACCCTGCCGAAGCATTCTATAGCACCTATGGTTATGCTTGGAACCCCTATTGGTACCAGTATCATCCCTAGTCTACTTAGTTTTTTTTTTATTTTGTAATTTGTAATGTTGATACGTTTAATACTTATGTTAATATTGTAATAGTTTTTATAATTTTCTAACTTTTATTCTTAGATTTTAATAATTTTTGAATGTGGGGTAATATTCCAAACTTCAAAAATATGTATATATATTTGCAGTTTATCTTATGTACAGAACAGGGTAAAACAACGCATTTTCAAAGACTGGCATTAAGTTCAGCAAAAGCAACTAATTTTGACGACAAGATGCAAAATATATGTGAAATAACAACAAGACGGAATGAACAAATGATGTGCACCATTTATCATTCAGCAAACAAACGCCAATATATTTGGAAACTTTGGTAAAAATTTAATCATTTTCACACAAATCACCCTCAATAATTTAAATTGTTACTGATTTCTTGCAAATGAGGGCATTGCAAGATCTGAAGTGTGGGAAGGGGTTAAATTCTTTCGGATTTTAAAATTTTTACTTTATACACTTGGTTACCATTAAAAATACTAGTAAAGCAGTAGTTGTATTAGAATCTAGTGCTCTCTGATAATAAAGAACAGCCCTAGTCTTATATACTGACTACCCAATTCTAGCAAAAATTTTACAAAATTTTCAATTAAATGAACTCAAAATCATGTTTATACATATTTATAAACGATAAAACTAGGTGTTAACACCGAAATTATTGTTACCTCGGAAAGGACATAAATTGAGAAACAAACCAAAATGTTAAAATTCATTTAAAATGGAATAGAGGACGATAAAAAGGAAAATAAAAGCCAAGTGTGGGAAAATTTACCAAGTTATCTTAAACATATGTCACATATATCTGTAACAAATAACTGAAAATACTTTTGCTTTGGACTAAACTAAACTGTTTTACCCGATGAAAGAAAAGAAGAGATGGATCTACACGATGAATCAATTCCATCATTAAAAGGAAGTAAAGTCTTCCGAAAAAGAAACGCGCTTCTTGATTTAAGTCAGGAAGTTGTCGTCCAGACCAGCTGTAGGTTGACGAAAAATCTAGAAAAGTCATCACTAAAATCAGCAGGAAATCCACGGACCTCAGCATTAAACAGGGTCGCCAAGTGGTCAGATTTATCCTAACCATGAGAAGGATTTATCTCGTAAAATGGGGGGGGCACCATGTAAATTAGCTTGATAAGACTAATGAATCAGATCCCCAGAAAGGATAATCTCCTTAAAAGATCAAAAATCAGCTTTTAAGCCTGATATAACTCAATCCTTGAGATTGACCTTAAAGATTGAGAATTACAAACTCATGGAATTCAATGATATCTAAACTCGAGCTTGAACGAGAAAATATTTTGATCAAAACTATAAACCGATTTGTTTTCTGAAAACCCATTTTCAATGCGTTCATTACCATTGAACGTGAAATCCTAGGAATTCACCTGGAATTCATTAGGTCATCTGAACTAAATCGGGTGTCAACCGTAAGAACGGTGGTTGCATAGCATGGTCAAAGACAGGACCTTGTGCCAGACCGAAAAATTATAAGGGTGAGCTTTACTATTGCTCCTACCAAGGATAGTAATTGCGTCCGACACGTTATAGACCATAATTAAAAGCATGTCAGGGGACATTGCCTTAACAGTTGCTTGTTCAACGCTTTCCTTTACAACCGGACGGTAGTTTACCGAAAGGTAATATACGGGATAAGTAAACTGGACGTGTTGCTTTCCAAATACAAGGTTAGCAAGTGGGTGACACAAAACCATAAGTTTTGAGCTAAAATTTTCAAATCTGAAACCCACCAAACCCACAAAAATATTTTGCAAACACCGGTAAAGGGTTATTCCTGAAAACTTATCTAGGGTAAAAACTAGATTTAATTTTCAAAAGATCAAATGTTTTCATAAAGATCCAATTTCCTTAATGGATCTAAATTTTTATAGTCATGTGGGACTGTAAACCATATCGTTACTACCATTGTTTATACCACCGTATAGAAATCACTGATGTACAAAGTGTGAAGAATAAAGAAGTGATTCTAGTATTTCAAGACGATATTGCTTGAGGACAAGCAACGCTTAAGTGTGGGAATATTTGATAATGCTAAAAACGAACATATATTTCATAGCATTATTCCTCAAGAAAGACAAGCTTTTAGTTGCAATTGTTCTATTTACAAGTGATATTCGTTTAAATAATAAAAGGTGAAGACAAAAGACAGATTCGACGAATTGAAGACGTAAACGACCAAAAAGCTCAAAAGTACAAAAGACAATAAAAAAGGTTCCAATTATTGACAAGAAACGTCTCGAAATTACAAGAGTACAAGATTCAAAACGCAAAGTACAAGATATTAAATTGTACGCAAGGACGTTCGAAAATCCGGAACCGGGACATGAGTCAACTCTCAACGCTCGACGCAACGGACTAAAAATTACAAGTTAACTATGTATATAAATATAATATAATATATAATTAATTATATTAATTATATATATATTATATTTATAAATAAATCGTCGGCAAGAAAGACTCCAAAAGCTGGTGAGCTGTATTTTCAATCTCCTCGACTCGCGGAGTTTGAAGGCCAAAAATGCCGCGAGTCGCGGAGCCCCAAGTTTTGAAAGTCCCTATAAAAGCAACCGAATTCTGAGCATTTTTAATCCATCATATATCCATCTCTCTATCTATATCGTATATATTTATATTTTAATTTTAATTTTAATTTTAATCCTAATAATAAGGGTATGTTAGCGAATATTGTAAGGGTGTAAGTCGAAATTCTGTCCGTGTAACGCTACGCTATTTTTAATCATTGTAAGTTATGTTCAACCTTTTTACATTAATGTCTCGTAGCTAAGTTATTATTATGCTTATTTAATCCGAAGTAATCATGATGTTGGGCTAATTACTAAAATTGGGTAATTGGGCTTTGTACCATAATTGGGGTTTGGATAAAAGAACGACACTTGTGGAAATTAGACTATGGGCTATTAATGGGTTTTATATTAACTAAACAATACCTTGTTAATTTAATATACAAACTTATAATTCGACGTATTTATATATAACCACATACGCTTTACTGGGTACGGTGGGCGGGATATCTATAAATACCAATAATTATTCATTTTACCGGATACGGAACTGGATTAATAGTTAATAGACTTGTCGAAACAGGGGTGAATTACATTCAAGGGTAATTGGTGTAATTGTTAACAAAGTAGTAAAACCTTGGTTTACACGCAGTCGATAACCTGGTGTATTCATTAAACAAAGTATTAAAACCTTGTTACAATTCGAATCCCCAATTAGTTGGAATATTTGACTTCGGGAATAAGAATAATTTGACGAAGGCTTTCGCTCTTTATATTTATGACTGATGGACTATTATGGACAAAATCCGTATGGACATATTAAATAATCCAGGACAAAGGACAATTAACCCATGGGCATAAAACTAAAATCAACACGTCAAACATCATGATTACGGAAGTTTAAATAAGCATAATTCTTTTATTTCATATTTAATTTCCTTTATTTTATATTTAATTGCACTTCTAATTATCGCATTTTTATTGTTATTGTATTTAATTGCACTTTTAATTATCGTACTTTTTAATTATCGCAAGTTTATTTTATCGCACTTTTATTATTCGCAATTTCATTATCATTATTTACTTTACGCTTTAATTTAAGTCTTGTATTTATTTTTAATATTTTACATTTGGTTTTAACTGCGACTAAAGTTTTAAAATCGACAAACCGGTCATTAAACGGTAAAAACCCCCCTTTATAATAATAATATTACTTATATATATATTTGTATTTTTATAAAAGTAAACTAATATAGCGTTAAGCTTTGTTTAAAAAAGATTCCCTGTGGAACGAACCGGACTTACTAAAAACTACACTACTGTACGATTAGGTACACTGCCTATAAGTGTTGTAGCAAGGTTTAAGTATATCCATTCTATAAATAAATAAATATCTTGTGTAAAATTGTATCGTATTTAATAGTATTTCCTTGTAAACTTTAATAGTATTTTATACCCCTTAGCTTTGACATCAATTACCCCTGGTCCATTTTGGGGGTGTGACACCTTAATTTAGTATGCAACAGCGGAAGCTCTTAACAATTACCTGAGAATAAACATGCTTAAAACGTCAACAAAAATGTTGGTGAGTTATAGGTTTAGCCTATATATTTATCAATTCGTATTAATAGACCACAAGATTTCATATTTCCATTTCTTGTAAACAGCATGCATGCATAAAAATCATTCATATGGTGAACACCTGGTAACCGACATTAACAAGATGCATATAAGAATATCCCCTATCATTCTGGGACATCCATCGGACATGATAAAACAACATCTAAGTACTAAAGCATCCGCAACCATGGATGGGGTTCGTTAGGCCCAATAGATCTATTTTTAGGATTCGCATCAATTAGTAGATCGGTTTACTAATTCTTAGGCTACCAAGCAAAAGGGGCATATTCGGCTTGGATCATTCACCCATATAATGTAGTTTCAATTACTTGTGTCTATTTCGTAAAACATTTATAAAACTGCATGTATTCTCATCCCAAAAATATTAGATTTTAAAAGTGGGACTATAACTCACTTTCACAGATTTTTACTTCGTCGGGAAGTAAGACTTGGCCACTGGTCGATTCACGAACCTATAACAAATATGTACATATATATCAAAGTGTGTTCAAAATATATTTACAACATTTTTAATACGTTTTACTGTTTTAAGTTTATTAAGTCAGCTGTCCTCGTTAGTAACCTACAACTAGTTGTCCACAGTTAGATGTACAGAAATAAATCGATATATATTATCTTGAATCAATCCACGATCCAGTGTATACACGTCTCAGGCTAGATCACAACTCAAAGTATATATATTTTTGGAATCAACCTCAACCCTGTATAGCTAACTCCAACATTACTGCATATAGAGTGTCTATGATTGTTCCAAATAATATATATACATGGGTCGATATGATATGTCAAAACATTTGCATACGTGTCTATGGTATCCCAAGATTACATAATATATTAGAATACATGTATAATACAATATGAGTTAGCTAGGATATGATTAATATAGATTTGTTACCAATTTTCACGTAGTTACAACAAGCAAAAATATCTACTCTTGTTTTACCCATAACTTCTTCGTTTTAAATCCGTTTTAAGTGATTCAAGTTGCTATGGTTTCATATTGAACTTAAGTTTATGAATCTAAACAGAAAAAAATATAAGTTTATAGTTGATAATGCTAAAAACGAACATATATTTCATAGCATTATTCCTCAAGAAAGACAAGCTTTTAGTTGCAATTGTTCTATTTACAAGAGATATTCGTTTAAATAATAAAAGGTGAAGACAAAAGACAGATTCTACGAATTGAAGACGCAAACGACCAAAAAGCTCAAAAGTACAAAAGACAATCAAAAAGGTTCCAATTATTGATAAGAAACGTCTCGAAATTACAAGAGTACAAGATTCAAAACGCAAAGTACAAAATATAAAATTGTACGCAAGGACGTTCGAAAATCCGGAACCGGGACTAGAGTCAACTCTTAACGCTCGACGCAACGGACTAAAAATTACAAGTTAACTATGTATATAAATATAATATAATATATAATTAATTATATTAATTATATATATATTATATATATATATTAAAAACCGTCGGCAGAGAAAACTCCAAGGACTGAGCTGTAAAATTAACCTCCGCGACTCGCGGAGTTTGAAGGGGATTTTGCCGCGAGTCGCGGAGCCCCAAAATTCAACTCTGGCTATAAAGCAAACCGAATTCTGATCAAATTTCATATTCAATATCTATCTCTCTCTCAATATATACGTAATATATATATATAATTTATATTTTAATTTTAATTTTAATTTTAAATCCTAATAATAAGGGTATGTTAGCGAATGTTGTAAGGGTGTAAGTCGAAATTCTGTCCGTGTAACGCTACGCTATTTTTAATCATTGTAAGTTATGTTCAACCTTTTTACATTAATGTCTCGTAGCTAAGTTATTATTATGCTTATTTAAAACGAAGTAATCATGATGTTGGGCTAATTACTAAAATTGGGTAATTGGGCTTTGTACCATAATTGGGGTTTGGACAAAAGAACGACACTTGTGGAAATTAGACTATGGGCTATTAATGGGCTTTATATTTGTTTAACTAAATGAAAGTTTGTTAATGTTAATATAAAGATTTACAATTGGGCGTCCCTATAAATTACCATATACACTCGATCGGACACGATGGGCGGGGTATTTATATGTACGAATAATCGTTCATTTAACCGGACACGGGAATGGATTAATAGCCACTAGAATAATTAAAACAGGGGTGAAATTACATTCAAGGGTAATTGGTGTAATTGTTAACAAAGTAGTAAAACCTTGGTTTACACGCAGTCGATAACCTGGTGTATTCATTAAACAAAGTATTAAAACCTTGTTACAATTCGAATCCCCAATTAGTTGGAATATTTAACTTCGGGTATAATAATAATTTGATGAGGACACTCGCACTTTATATTTATGACTGATGGACTGTTATGGACAAAAACCAGACGGACATATTAAATAATCCAGGACAAAGGACAATTAACCCATGGGCATAAAACTAAAATCAACACGTCAAACATCATGATTACGGAAGTTTAAATAAGCATAATTCTTTTATTTCATATTTAATTTCCTTTATTTTATATTTAATTGCACTTCTAATTATCGCACTTTTATTTATTGTTATTTAATCGCACTTTTAATTATCGTACTTTTTAATTATCGCAATTTTATTTTATCGCATTTTTATTATTCGCAATTTCATTATCGTTATTTACTTTACGCTTTAATTTAAGTCTTGTATTTATTTTATATTTTACATTAGGTTTTAACTGCGACTAAAGTCTTAAAATCGACAAACCGGTCATTAAACGGTAAAAACCCCCCTTTATAATAATAATATTACTTATATATATATTTGTATTTTTAATAAAAGTAAACTAATATAGCGTTGAGCTTTGTTTAAAGATTTCCCTGTGGAACGAACCGGACTTACTAAAAACTACACTACTGTACGATTAGGTACACTGCCTATAAGTGTTGTAGCAAGGTTTAAGTATATCCATTCTATAAATAAATAAATATCTTGTGTAAAATTGTATCGTATTTAATAGTTTTTCCTAGTAAAATATAAACTATTTTATATACACCTCGCATGACATCAAGTATTTTTGGCGCCGCTGCCGGGGAACACTCTTAAACGCCGGAAGCGCAACGCTAATATAAAAAAAAAAAAAAGATTTTTAGTTACTTTTATTAAAAGTCGTTTTTGTAAAAATACGTTTTAAAAAAATTCGAAAAATATAAAAAGAAAAACAAAAATATAAGCATTTTTAAGATTTTGTTAAATATTTAAGTTTTATAAGTTTCTTTATCTTTATTTTAGTTTATAATAATATAAATTTTATTAAACATCTTTTATTTATAAAAAAACAGAAAACAGAAAATAAATAAAAAAAAAAAAACGCGTCGAATATTGAAAGCTGTCAACTGAATTTCTGAACCCCGCGACTCGCGGGGTTTTCTTCAATAAATGCCGCGACTCGCGGAGCCTCTCTGACAGGCAACAAAGAACCCTAATCCTGCATTAATTACGGGTTATTTTTAATTATTATTATTATTTAAACCTAATTATTATTATTATTATTATTAGTTTTATTTTTATTTTTACTTTTTATTTAATTTATGTATTTAGTATTAATTAGTTTTATTAAATTGTAAAATTAGTAGTTTTATTAAATAAATAATATAAAAATAAAATTTTTATAAAAATTGTACTTTTTACAACTTTTTGTATATTTTTATATTTTGTCCCTTTTTAATCGTTGTAGCGTAATATTTGTATTTTTAGCTCATTTTTAATTTTAAACTTAGTTTTTGCTATAGTTATTTTTACTCCTAGATTTTTAGGCTTTGCCGTAGAATTCCTTAAGTGCTTTTTCTTTAAGACTAAGATTTAGGTGCTTTAGAATTTTGCGACGCCTTTTTAAGTTTTAGTTTGTTTTTAAGTTATTTCCATTTGGGATTTAGTTTTTCCTGTAAGCTTTAATATTTTTAGACCTTTTACTATGTACCAATTATCATTCCAATTAGTAATTTCAATTTGCGATTATAATTTTAAGTTAGTTGTAGTAATAAGGTTAGGTTAGTAAACTATTTTTAAGTTTTTATAAGTTTCTTTTATTTTTCCGTCACCTTTTATTTTTCAACCATTTTTCGTTTTTCGACCTTTTTCGACGAACTCTTTTTCTCTCTTATTTCTCGCCATTCTAGTTTTTAGGACTTAGAATTTTTTCTACTTCTTATCTAAATTTCTTAAAATTACGAAAATTTATTTTAAGTGGTTAAATTGATAGACATCAAAATTTTCTGGTTCGTAGTAATAGTTGGATTTGTACGTGGACCGGGTTATTGGAGCCAAACAGTCCTCAATTATATTGAGACCAAACGAATCCTGCCCCTCTGCTGCATCTTTTGGCTATTCGAAACGTGGGCAAAATCAGAAAAGTTTATTGATTGGATAACTTATTATAATTTTTCTTTCCTTTTTAAAACTAATAGGATATTCAGTGAATGCACCGAGCAAGACGTTCACCACCTTTTGTACGTTCACCACCTGTAACTAGATCAAGACATTTAGCAAATATAACCGCCGTTGATTTTTCTTTAGAATCGTCATCTAGTCAACCAAGTACTTCAGTTCAAATTTCCAATAATCCATTTTTTGAACCCAACCTCACAATTGAGAATCCAGAAAATATTCAGGAACGGTTCATAGATCCTGAACCATTAAACTTTCCTCCGGAGCCACCAATCATTCAAACAGAGATTGTTGAGGAACGAACTATTAAATCAGAATCATCCAGTGATACCGATTCAACAAATTCAATTATGGAGAATCTGGAACCTTTAAGTATGGAAGACCGAATGAGAGCTAAACGCACTGGCCAAGGTCACGCAATTACTCATCCAGACATTAATGCGCCAGATTATGAAATCAAAGGACAAATTCTACACATGGTGACTAATCAATGCCAATTTAGTGGTGCGTCGAAGGAAGATCCAAATGAACATCTACGTACCTTTAATAGGATCTGCACACTATTTAAAATACGAGAAGTGGAGGATGAACAGATATATCTCATGTTATTTCCCTGGACTTTAAAGGGAGAAGCCAAAGATTGGTTGGAATCGTTACCTGAAGGGGCGATTGATACATGGGATGTTTTAATTGACAAATTTCTTAAACAATTCTTTCCTGCATCTAAAGCCGTAAGACTTCAAGCAGAAATTGTTACGTTCACACAGAAACCAAATGAAACTCTATATGAGGCGTGGACAAGATATGGAAAGTTATTAAGAGGATGTCCGCAACATGGTTTAGACACCTGTCAAATAGTACAAATATTCTATCGAGGATGTGACATCACTACAAGGAAAGACATAGATATAGCAGCTGGTGGTTCTATTATGAAGAAAACAGAAACTGATGCTTACAAAATTATTGATAACACTGCTTCCCACTCACATGAGTGGCACCAAGAAAAAGATATCATTAGATCATCTAAAGCAGCTAGAGCCGATTCTAGCCATGACTTAGATTCCATTTCCGCAAAGATAGATGCTTTCGAGAGATGAATGGAAAAGATGACTAAAGATATTCACTCAATACGAATTAGTTGTGAGCAGTGTGGAGGACCACATTTGACAAAAGATTGTCTCAGTATTGAATTAACAATGGAACAAAGAGAGAATATTTCATACATAAACCAAAGGCCTGGAAATAATTATCAGAATAATTATCAACCGCCAAGACCGATTTACAATCAAAACCAGAATTATAACCGAAATATTCCATACAACAACCAACAAGGTCCTAGCAATCAACAAGTATCCAATAATACTTACAATCAGCAAAGACCGAATTTTCAAAACATACCACCACAACAAACCGATGATAAAAAGCCGAATTTAGAAGATATGATGACGAAGCTAGTTGAAACTCAAACGCAGTTTTTCACATCTCAGAAACAAACCAATGAACAAAATGCTCAAGCATTTAGGAATCAACAAGCTTCGATTCAAAATTTGGAACAAGAAGTAAGTAACCTAGCAAGGTTAATAGGTGAAAGAAAACCGGGAAGTCTACCTAGTGATACAAATGCTAACCCCCGGAATGAAACAGCTAAAGCCATTACCACAAGAAGTGGTACAACACTTAAACCACCTGAAATACCTGTAACTTCTGATGAAACTATTCCTACTCAACAAGAACCACAACCTGATCAAGATAAGGAAAAAGAACCGGTAGTTGAAAAGGTTAATGAAGATAACACAGTTAAGGCTAAACCTTATGTTAAACCATACCAACCACCACTTCCTTACCCGAGTAAAATGAAGAAAGAAAAACTTGAAGCCGAGCAATCCAAATTCTTGGATATGTTTAAACAGATAAATGTAAATCTTCCTTTCATTGATGTGATTTCAGGAATGCCTAGATATGCTAAATTCTTGAAAGATCTAATCACGAATAGAAAGAAAATGGAAGAACTCTCGGCTGTTACTATGAATGCTAATTGTTCAGCAGTGCTGTTGAATAAGATACCAGAAAAACTATCTGATCCAGGAAGTTTCACAATTCCATGTTTTCTGGGTAGTCTTAGTTCAATAGAAGCATTGGCAGACTTAGGTGCTAGTATAAATCTAATGCCGTATTCACTATACGCTAAACTAGACCTTGGAGAATTGAAACCAACCAGAATAAGCATACAACTAGCCGATAGATCAATAAAATATCCTAGAGGGATAATGGAGAACATGCTAGTTAAAGTTGGTACTTTAGTATTTCCAGTAGATTTTGTTGTTTTGGACATGGAAGAAGATTCTCAAGTTCCTCTCATATTAGGAAGACCATTCTTAAACACGGCTAAAGCAATGATAGACGTGTTCGGTAAGAAATTGACCCTAAGTATAGAGGATGAGAGTGTTACCTTTTCAGTTGATAGAGCAATGCAACAACCACAATCTGCAGATGATACATGTTATTATATTCAAACTATAGATGCACATGCAGAATTATTAGAAGAATTTCCAGAATTACAAGGAACAGGAGAATGTTCTTTAGGAGAAGGTAATGAACCAATTGATGAAGCTGAAATGTTAGCTACACTTATAGCTAATGGATATGAACCAACAACAGAAGAAATTCAAATGCTAAAAGAAGAAGACAGATATCGATATAAATCATCGATAGAAGAACCTCCGAAATTAGAATTAAAGCCACTTCCAAACCATTTGGAATACGCTTATTTACATGGTGAATCTGAATTACCTGTAATAATATCGTCTTCTCTTACTGAAAATGAAAAATCACAACTCATTTCTGTGTTGAAAGCTCATAAACCAGCCATTGCATGGAAGATTCATGATATTAAAGGAATAAGTCCTTCGTATTGCACACATAAAATCCTTATGGAAGAAGGTCATAAAACGTATGTGCAACGTCAACGAAGACTAAATCCTAATATGCAAGATGTAGTTAAGAAAGAGATTATTAAACTGCTAGATGCAGGTTTGATATATCCAATCTCTGATAGTCCATGGGTAAGCCCAGTTCAATGCGTGCCTAAGAAGGGTGGCATGACTGTCATTACAAATGAGAAAAATGAGCTTATTCCTACTAGGACTGTAACAGGATGGCGTGTATGTATTGATTATAGAAAATTAAATGACGCCACCAGAAAAGATCACTTTCCCTTACCTTTCATAGATCAAATGTTGGAAAGATTAGCCGGAAATAGTTACTATTGTTTTCTAGATGGATTTTCCGGATATTTTCAAATTCCAATAGCACCCGAGGATCAAGAGAAAACCACATTCACATGCCCTTATGGTACTTTTGCTTACAAACGCATGCCATTTGGACTTTGTAACGCCCCTGCAACCTTTCAAAGGTGTATGATGGCGATTTTTCATGACATGATAGAAGAATGCATGGAAGTATTCATGGATGACTTTTCGGTCTTCGGTGATACATTTAAATCATGTCTAGTTAATCTGGAACGAATGCTAATTAGATGCGAAAAATCAAATCTAGTACTTAATTGGGAGAAATGCCATTTCATGGTTAAAGAAGGCATCGTTCTTGGACATAAAATTTCAAAAGAAGGAATTGAAGTGGATAGAGCTAAAGTAGATGTAATTGCTAAACTTCCACATCCCACCAATGTTAGAGGAGTTAGGAGTTTTCTAGGGCATGCCGGTTTTTACCGACGTTTCATAAAAGATTTTTCTAAAATTGCCACTCCTATGAATAAACTCCTAGAAAAGGATGCGCCATTCATCTTTTCAGATGAATGTATCAAATCTTTTAATATTCTTAAAGAAAAACTCACTAATGCGCCGATCATGATAACACCAAATTGGAATCTACCATTTGAACTAATGTGCGATGCAAGTGATTTTGCAATGGGAGCCGTTTTAGGACAAAGGATTGAAAAACGATTTCAACCTATATATTATGCTAGTAAGACATTACAAGGAGCACAAACGAACTATACAACTACTGAAAAAGAACTCCTTGCTATTGTCTTTGCTTTTGACAAATTTCGATCATATCTCGTTCTAGCAAAAATGGTGGTCTATACCGACCATTCTGCTCTTAGATACCTATTTTCAAAACAAGATGCTAAACCAAGATTAATCCGTTGGATCTTACTCTTACAAGAGTTTGATATTGAAATCCGAGATAAAAGAGGAGCAGAAAATCTCGTCGCTGATCATCTTTCTCGTCTTGAAAATCCCGAATTAGAAGTTCTGAATGAATCAGCCATACAAGACAACTTTCCTGATGAATATCTATTGAAGATAGATTATAAAGAAATCCCATGGTTTGCAGACTATGCAAACTACCTAGTTTGTGGATTCCTTGAAAAAGGATTATCGTACCAAAGACGAAAGAAATTCTTCAGTGATATAAAACACTATTTCTGGGAAGATCCACATCTGTTTAAAAGTTGTCCCGATGGAATAATACACCGATGTGTATTTGGAGATGAAGCTAGTAAAATTTTAAACCATTGTCACACAGGATCAACAGGAGGGCATTATGGGCCTCAACTAACAGCAAGAAAAGTTTATGAAGCTGGATTCTATTGGCCTACAATTTACAAAGACGCACACCTTCTTTGCAAATCCTGTGATGCTTGTCAAAGGGCCGGAAAAATAAGTCAACGTGATGAAATGCCACAAAATGTCATCCAAGTATGTGAAGTATTTGACATTTGGGGTATTGACTTTATGGGTCCATTTCCAAAATCTAATAATAATCTATATATACTTGTAGCCATTGATTATGTATCTAAATGGGCGGAAGCACAAGCTCTCCCAACTAATGATGCACGAGTTGTAGTCAACTTTTTAAAACGTCTTTTTGCAAGGTTTGGAACACCGAAAGCTTTAATAAGTGATCGGGGTACTCATTTCTGTAATAATCAACTTGAGAAAGTTCTTAAAAGATATGGAGTAACTCATAAAATCTCCACCGCATATCATCCACAAACAAGTGGACAAGTTGAAAATACCAACCGAGCTTTAAAACGTATTCTAGAGAAAACCGTAGGATCAAATCCAAAGGAATGGTCCATTAAATTGGAGGATGCACTCTGGGCTTTTAGAACAGCCTACAAAACTCCAATTGGAACCACACCTTTTAGACTTGTTTATGGAAAAGCATGTCATCTTCCAGTAGAAATTGAACACAAAGCATTTTGGGCTTTGAAAACATGTAATCTTGATTTACATGAAGCCGGACGTCTACGATTAAGTCAACTAAACGAATTAGAAGAATTAAGACATGAAGCATACGAAAATTCGTTAATCTATAAAGAAAGAACGAAGAAATGGCATGATAAAAGAATCAGAAGTTCAAAAGAATTTAAAGAAGGAGACAGAGTTCTTCTTTTCAATTCACGATTCAAGCTATTTCCTGGAAAATTGAAATCAAGATGGTCTGGACCATTCATAGTCAAAAGAGTTTTCCCATACGGAATGATAGAATTGATAAATTCAAATGGGATGGAATTTAAAGTTAATGGTCATAGAGTTAAACATTACATACATGGTCCGATGGAAGTCGACAACGAAGTTAATCACAATTTCAACACCACAGCTAACTAAGTGTGGGGAGAACCAAGTCTTTAAAGGATAATATGTATTTCTGTTAGAGTTAGATTGTCTGTTTTCGTGTAGTTCTCGAAAATGGAACCCGAATGGTCTTTCCCTAGCAGACCCTAAAGAACTAGTCTTCTCCCCCCATTCTGAATTTTTATTTTTTTTTAGGTTTTTACGAAATGAAGACTGCCTGTGAACTAAACCATGGTCTAATGCTACACGCTTTGATCACTAAACGTAATAATGACAAACTACTGAGCGAATTAGTATCAGTAATCAGAGAAAGAATGGACGGAGTTAGAAAAGAATCCAGATGCGAAGATAATAAGTTACAATTTGGTAAAGGAAAATCAAAATCCGCAGCGAAAATAAGAGCACGACACCTAGAAAGATGTCACAAATGCGGAAAATGGTCACATGGAGGTAAATGTTCAAATAATCAAACCTATTCAAATACCGAATTTGTTACTTTATGCAGAGACGGACCGTTCATATGTTTAGAAGAAAAGACACTGAATGCTCGAGGTTACGCCTATGTAGCCATGGAAAATCAATTAAACCGACTATCTTATGAATGGAATAGATCATATAACTAAGAAATCTATTTCACAGGTATGTCTGTACAGTTTTTATTTTTATTTTTATTTTTAACCTTTTGATAATAAACGCTAATTTGTTCGCTAAAAAGTATTAAATTGGTATTAAATAAAATTAGGTTTGGCGACCGAAATTATTGATATCATTCAAAAATTTATTACATCACTGCGAAATTTAACGTTTATTCTTAAGGTATAAATATCTTTAATCAATCAACCCAAAATATTTCAAAAATTCGTCATGGGTTAAATTAGGTTTTGGAACCGAAATTACTTTACCGAAAAGAGGGGCGCATATTTTTGATAATATTTGATTGATTAAAGTGGGATAAAAAGACAAAAAGATTTTTAATTTTATTTTTACCATGTTTTTAATCTTAATATTTAAATCTTAAATTAATATTGTAAACTTTATAAAAACAATATATTTAAAATTGTAAATATTTGAAAAATTAATATAAGTTTGATATGAATTTATAAATTTATAAATTAAGTTTGGTGTGAATTTTTAATTTTTAAAATATAAATTTTTAATTTTTTGCATTTCAAATTTTAAGTTTGGTGTGAATTTTTAATATTAATTTTGAATTTCATATTTAAGTTGTGTGAATTTAAAAACAAAAATTTACTTTATCTCATTAAGTTAAGAATATGATTTTTAAAATTCGTCGTAAGTTGAAGACTAGGTCTTTGAACCGAAATTGCTTTACCCGAGGGAGGGACGAGAACTTTTATTATCATTATTTTTAATCTTATTGAATTAGAGTATGCCAAAAACATTGAAAAAACCCAAAAATCTTAGCTTTTAAAACAATCGCTACAAAAAGACAAATTTTAAAATTTTGTCGAAGGACGGACTAGGACATCGATCCGAAACGACCTCGTCCTAAATAACAAGGGAAACAAAATTTTAAAATTAATTACTTAATTGTTTTAATAAGTTAATGATTATAAAAAAAAAAAAAAAAAAAAAGAGCAAACTCCGCGACTCGCGGAGTTTGAAGTGAAAAACCTCCGCGACTCGCGGAGGGACCAATTTACAGAAAAAAAATATAACGCAAGAACTGATCAGTTTCACTCCCCCACACACAAAAACACTGCGAAAATACAGCTCGAAACTGCACCCAAAAAACACGAAAAACACCCCCAAAAATCCCAATTTTTAACCGTTAATCACCAAATTTTTTGCTAAAATCATGTTGAGAAGGATGCTATCTAAGAATTACTCAAGAAAAACGGTAAATTTCTACACCTAAACACCATTTAATTCGAAATTAGGTGTTCTTGAGCTATTTTTTCCCCAATTTGATTTTGATACTTTTTAGTGTAATTAGACTTAAATTGTTTATGTATTATGCTTGTATAACCTAGATTGATGCTGTTTAACATGATTAGAAGCCTTAAACTTCAAATTTTGAGTAATCTAGGGTTTGTGTTCTTGAGCAAATTTGGGGCTTTTTGATATAAACAGGTTATGGCCGATTTTTGTCATGAATTGTTGCTAAATTGAGTAGTGTAACATGTCTAGGTAGTTAAATGATCCAAACTTTGAGCCTAAACATGATTTTGAGAATTAAAGTGGACTTTTTCAAGTCTAAAATTCATGAACTTGATTTTTGAAAGATAATGCCATTTGAGACTTGTTTGATTGCTAGTAATGATTATTTTGACATGTTATTTGAGTTGAATGCTTATGAACTTGGCGAAAATTTTCGTATATGCTTATTTGAAAAAGTGTAGATTTGATAAAAATGTGAAAATAAGCTTAAGTTTGATATAAATTGATAATGTCATTGTAATTATTTTGATTGATGATTTTGCTGACACTAATGCATATTTGGATGCACAAAAATTATGTTTGATGTGTTTTGCAGAATGAAAGGGGTGAATCTTCATCCCAAGCCCGCAATGCTCCTGCTGAGAATTTGGAACAACAGGAGGTGGATAACTACTACAAGCAGGATGTACCTCATCCAGTCATGACCTTTTCCGATATGCATTTGGAAGAGTTGCACCCGAACCTGAGATTTGACAGACTTTGGATAGATTATCCAAAATATCAACGGGGTTTGCATACTCTTCACTCTAAGGTTGTTGAGGTACCGAGGGTCATAGAATGGGGACCCTTAGAAGATGTAGAATTGGCCGGGCCAATTAGGGAATTACTTGTACAGAGGTATGGTAATTCTTCTTTTAATGACTGGATATGTTTATTCACCATACGCAGACCTGTATATAAAGTATGGTGTGAAGAGTTGTTATGTAGTATAGAGTTGAATGATCGGGTAGCTAGTTTAACCGATCGTTCTTTTATTAGATTTTTGTTAGGCGGTTCGATGCGCCACATGTCTTTACTGGACATGGCTCAGGCTTTACGTATATATACGCCTGAGGAGTTAGCGTCTGCCGATTGTAGAGGATTGATACTAAACTGTAGAAAGATAGATGAGAATTTTGATACACATGGTGTGTGGAGTCAAATGACAAGCCATCACCGTTTCAAAGGGGGAAACTACTCTTATTTGGATATAGATAGAGCCGAATTAAGAGTGATACATAGGTTTTTAGCTAATTCGATTACACAAAGGGGTAAGAACAAGGAAAAAGTAAATGAACAGGATTTGTTTTACCATATGTGTATTCGAGACCCACAGAGCGCTGTAAGTATACCATATTGTGTGGGTTATTATTTATCAGCTATGGTTCGGGGGATGCGACGGGGGATGCGACCACATAGCATAATAGGAGGTGGTATTTTTATTACTTTGATTGGTGAATATCTCGGTGTGGATATAAGTCGGGGGGGATTATTACTAGAAGAGCCGGAACCCCGCGATACTATAGGTTTAAATGTATACCATGGTGCGAAAGTTTTGAAGAGGCGAAATAACGCCGCAGTACGATACCATGGTAGACATCCACAGGTGGAGAGAAACCAGCAACAAGGTAATGTAGGAGGGGGGAATGAGATGCAAGAAATGCATAGGTTTATAGCTTCTCAGGAATACGAAAATGCTAGACAGAGAGCATTTGAAGATTGGCAAGTTCATCAGAACCAGATCATAGCGCATTGCCAACATATAGGTAGAAACTATATTCCTACACCGAAACCCGTCTTCCCTCCTTGGTCTATAGAGATGCAGCCACCATATCCTACGTATGACCCTGCCGAAGCATTCTATAGCACTTATGGTTATGCCTGGAACCCCTATTGGTACCAATATCATCCTTAGTTTACTTATTATTTTTTTTATTATTTTGTAATTTGTAATTATTGATATGTTTAATACTTTTGTTAATATTGTAATCATTTTTATAATTATCTAACTTTTATTCTTAGACTTTAATAATTTTTGAATGTGGGGTAATATACCAAACTTCAAAAATATGTATATATGTTTGCAGTTTATCTTATGTACACAACAGGGTAAAACAACGCATTTTCAAAGACTGGCATTAAGTTCAGCAAAAGCAACTAATTTTGACGACAAGATGCAAAATATATGTGAAATAACAACAAGACGGAATGAACAAATGATGTGCACCATTTATCATTCAGCAAACAAACGCCAATATATTTGGAAACTTTGGTAAAAATTTAATCATTTTCACACAAATCACCCTCAATAATTTAAATTGTTACTGATTTCTTGCAAATGAGGGCATTGCAAGATCTTAAGTGTGGGAAGGGGTTAAATTCTTTCGGATTTTAAATTTTTTTTTACTTTATACACTTGGTTACCATTAAAAATACTAGTAAAGCAGTAGTTGTATTAGAATCTAGTGCTCTCTGATAAAAAAGAACAGCCCTAGTCTTATATACTGACTACCCAATTCTAGTAAAATTTTTCAATTAAATGAATTCAAATCATGTTTATACATATTTATGAACGATAAAACTAGGTTTTAACACCGAAATTATTGTTATCTCAGAAAGAACATAAATTAAGAAACAAACTAGAATGTCAAAATTCATTTAAAATGGAATAGAGGACGATAAAAAGAAGAATAAAAGCCAAGTGTGGGAAAATTTACCAAGTTATCTTAAACATATGTCACATATATCTGTAACAAATAACTGAAAATACTTTTGCTTTGGACTAAACTAAACTGTTTTACCCGATGAAAGAAAAGAAGAGATGGATCTACACGATGAATCAATTCCATCATTAAAAGGAAGTAAAGTCTTCCGAAAAAGACACGCGCTTCTTGATTTAGGTCATGAAGTTGTCGTCCAGACCAGCTGTAGGTTGACGAAAAATCTAGAAAAGTCATCACTAAAATCAGCAGGAAATCCACGGACCTCAGCATTAAACAGGGTCGCCAAGTGGTCAGATTTATCCTAACCATGAGAAGGATTTATCTCGTACAATGGGGGGGCACCATGCAAATTAGCTGGATAAGACTAATGAATCAGATCCCCAGAAAGGATAATCTCCTTAAAGATTAAAAATCAGCTTTTAAGACTGATATTACTCAATCCTAGAGATTGACCTTAAAGATTGAGAATTCAAACTCATGGAATTCAATGATATCTAAACTCGAGCTTAAACGAGAAAATATTTTGATCAAAATTACAAACCGATTTGTTTTCTGAAAACCCTATTTTCAATGCGTTCATTACCATTGAACGTAAAATCCTAGGAATTCACCTGGAATTCATTAGGTCACCTGAACTAAATCGGGTGTCAACCGTAAGAACGGTGGTTGCATAGTGGTCAAAGACAGGGCCTTGTGCCAGGTCGAAAAATTATAAGGGTGAGCTTTACTATTGCTCCTACCAAGGATAGTAATTGCGTCCGACACGTTATAGACCATAATCAAAAGCATGTCACGGGACATTGCCTTAACAGTTGCTTGTTCAACGCTTTCCTTTACAACCGGACGGTAGTTTGCCGAAAGGTAATATACGGAACAAGTAAACTGGACGTGTTGCTTTCCAAATACAAGGTTAGCAAGTGGGTGACACAAAACAGCAAGTTTTGAGCTAAAATTTTCAAATCTAAAACCCACCAAACCCACAAAAATACTTTGCAAACACCGGTAAAGGGTTATTCCGGAAAACTTATCTAGGGTAAAAACTAGATTTCAAAAGATCAAATGTTTTCATAAAGATCCAATTTCCTTAATGGATCTAAATTTTTATAGTCATGTGGGACTGTAAACCATATCGTTACTACCATTGTTTATACCGCCGTATAGAAATCACTGATGTACAAAGTGTGAAGAATAAAGAAGTGATTCTAGTATTTCAAGACGATATTGCTTGAGGACAAGCAACGCTCAAGTGTGGGAATATTTGATAATGCTAAAAACGAACATATATTTCATAGCATTATTCCTCAAGAAAGACAAGCTTTTAGTTGCAATTGTTCTATTTACAAGAGATATTCGTTTAAATAATAAAAGGTGAAGACAAAAGACAGATTCGACGAATTGAAGACGCAAACGACCAAAAAGCTCAAAAGTACAAAAGACAATAAAAAAGGTTCCAATTATTGATAAGAAACGTCTCGAAATTACAAGAGTACAAGATTCAAAACGCAAAGTACAAAATATAAAATTGTACGCAAGGACGTTCGAAAATCCGGAACCGGGACTAGAGTCAACTCTTAACGCTCGACGCAACGGACTAAAAATTACAAGTTAACTATGTATATAAATATAATATAATATATAATTAATTATATTAATTATATATATATTATATATATATATTAAAAACCGTCGGCAGAGAAAACTCCAAGGACTGAGCTGTAAAATTAACCTCCGCGACTCGCGGAGTTTGAAGGGGATTTTGCCGCGAGTCGCGGAGCCCCAAAATTCAACTCTGGCTATAAAGCAAACCGAATTCTGATCAAATTTCATATTCAATATCTATCTCTCTCTCAATATATACGTAATATATATATATAATTTATATTTTAATTTTAATTTTAATTTTAAATCCTAATAATAAGGGTATGTTAGCGAATGTTGTAAGGGTGTAAGTCGAAATTCTGTCCGTGTAACGCTACGCTATTTTTAATCATTGTAAGTTATGTTCAACCTTTTTACATTAATGTCTCGTAGCTAAGTTATTATTATGCTTATTTAAAACGAAGTAATCATGATGTTGGGCTAATTACTAAAATTGGGTAATTGGGCTTTGTACCATAATTGGGGTTTGGACAAAAGAACGACACTTGTGGAAATTAGAC
The DNA here is from genome assembly GCF_046630445.1 of Rutidosis leptorrhynchoides. Taxonomy (NCBI): domain Eukaryota; kingdom Viridiplantae; phylum Streptophyta; class Magnoliopsida; order Asterales; family Asteraceae; genus Rutidosis; species Rutidosis leptorrhynchoides. The sequence goes on along the minus strand of NC_092335.1, from coordinate 537,124,966 downwards.
TATGGGCTATTAATGGGCTTTATATTTGTTTAACTAAATGAAAGTTTGTTAATGTTAATATAAAGATTTACAATTGGGCGTCCCTATAAATTACCATATACACTCAATCGGACACGATGGGCGGGGTATTTATATGTACGAATAATCGTTCATTTAACCGGACACGGGAATTGATTAATAGCCACTAGAATAATTAAAACAGGGGTGAAATTACATTCAAGGGTAATTGGTGTAATTGTTAACAAAGTAGTAAAACCTTGGTTTACACGCAGTCGATAACCTGGTGTATTCATTAAACAAAGTATTAAAACCTTGTTACAATTCGAATCCCCAATTAGTTGGAATATTTAACTTCGGGTATAATAATAATTTGATGAGGACACTCGCACTTTATATTTATGACTGATGGACTGTTATGGACAAAAACCAGACGGACATATTAAATAATCCAGGACAAAGGACAATTAACCCATGGGCATAAAACTAAAATCAACACGTCAAACATCATGATTACGGAAGTTTAAATAAGCATAATTCTTTTATTTCATATTTAATTTCCTTTATTTTATATTTAATTGCACTTCTAATTATCGCACTTTTATTTATTGTTATTTAATCGCACTTTTAATTATCGTACTTTTTAATTATCGCAATTTTATTTTATCGCATTTTTATTATTCGCAATTTCATTATCGTTATTTACTTTACGCTTTAATTTAAGTCTTGTATTTATTTTATATTTTACATTAGGTTTTAACTGCGACTAAAGTCTTAAAATCGACAAACCGGTCATTAAACGGTAAAAACCCCCCTTTATAATAATAATATTACTTATATATATATTTGTATTTTTAATAAAAGTAAACTAATATAGCGTTGAGCTTGGTTTAAAGATTTCCCTGTGGAACGAACCGGATGTAGCGACCCGACCAAATCGTCATTGACGGCGCCGTCTACTTAGGTCCCGTTACGTGGTCATAAGTCTTTAAAACAACGTTTGACCAAAAGATATGTCGCATTCATTTCAAATGTAAAGGTTGTTCAAGTTTTACAAGAATAGTTCCACCACAGGTTACGATACCAAGTTTTAAGTACAAATGAAACTTATGCGACACAATTTAAAAGTATCCAAAAGACGCTCCATGTATGCATGTATACTCGACATCCAATGCAAGTATCAAAATAATGAGCGGAAGCATGTATCATGTATCGTTCAAGGACCTGAGAAAAACATAGAAATCTGTCAACGAAAACGTTGGTGAAATCATAGGTTTAAGTAAGTAAGTACAAGTGAACCACCAGATTTGCATCAATGAAATAATAGTAATACATTCCAAAAGTTTGTTTCACGAGCACCCAATTATCAAAGCTTAACATTCCTTCCATTGTATACCCCATCACTTAGTGCTAGAACAAACACTGTTTCTCGAAAATATATTTCATTCGTAAACGGTAGCGAACCGTTTGAATGAGGGTTTGTCAAACCCATATGGATCCATACAACATAAGTTCTCGCTTACACCCGGCAAGTGTAACTAATGATAATCGAATTGAGGATTTTGTTCTAAACTCGTATGTAGAATGTTTGTTTTCCCGTTCTTGTGTTCACTTAGTTCAAAAGAATCGTTTATGTTTTCTCATCCCAATATAAGTTCAAAAAGAGTAAAAGTGGGACTATGATCTCACCTTGAGTGCACGAGTAGTAAAGTACTTCGACAAGTAAACGTGTGCAAAGAACAATGCTAGTCTTGACCTAAACAAATAGGTCGTATCAATAACGGTAAACACGATAGGTCAAAGATGTTCAATTAGTCCTATGGCTCGTTACGACTCGATTATTTAGCATGTGAAATCAAATTGTCAAGTTTCATGCAAGATACAAGTATATAAACAAGTTAGGAAGGTTACATAATCATTTGGTTAAGTTTGACAAAAAGTCAAACTTTGGTCGGTCAAAGTCAACGAAAAAGTCAACACGTTCGGGTCGTGTCCCGAACTATTTTTCTGAGGTTTTTAATCATGTATGAGCATGTTAGGACAAGTTACATGTGAATCGGAGGTGCGTAGCATAGCAAACATTATTCGAAAATTGACCAAGTTGGACAGACCCAAACGGCGCGCCGCGCGGGTATATGGCGCGCCGCGCGGGTACCTGTGCAGAGAATTCTGGCAGTTTTTAAGTTTTATGCACGAACCTAACTTCAAACAATCACCATTTATGATCCGCAAACAATCAAGACAAGTATCTTATACCGTTGGGAAGGTAATTTGACGAGGAAAACAACTAAACACATTTCATCAATCAATCTACCTATTACAACAACCAAAACCGCATCTAATGCTTAACATTAACCGCATACAAGTTCATAAATGCAATTCAATGATTCGGGCAACCAATTTACATGAATGATATGCCGTTTCGAAGGTAATCAAGCATACAATCCAACTAAACACTTACCAATAATAATCCATGGCATTCAATGCATCAAAAGTCCATTTCAAGTTCATCAAACCCTAACCCAATTTCACCAAAATCACTAATCAAGTTCATGAAGTTTTCTAAGGCAACCTACACATCAATTTGAAGCTAGTGATGCTAGTAACACAATTAAAACATCAACTTTTAACATCTAACAACATATGATCATCCAAAATTCAAGAACAACACACCAAATTTCAAGTTCATGCTAGTTACACTAAAACAACGAGATCGAGCATATAAATCATATATTCGTGTTAGACTTGAGCCATAGACACTAATTAACACTTTTATAAGTTAAAAACATCAAGAACACAAAATCTAGTGATTTTAGAAAGTTACCCAAATGAGATGAAGTTGGTACCAAAATGAAGAGGATGAAGAGAGGATCACGAATATGTAATTTATTTGGTTGCTAGCTCCTTAATCCGGATTTAGATGATGAATGAATGAATTTGGTTTTGAGTGTGTGTTCTTGCTAGAGAGAAAGAGAGAGAGATGGAGGTGGAAATGAATGGGTGAAAGGGGTTTGACCCTTTGACCTAGTCAAGGGTTTGATCCCTTGTCAAGTTTAGTCCCTCAACTTTCGTTCGGGTGCGGGAATTACCTAAACGAGATAATTTAAAACGCGTATCAACGGGAGATGTTATAAACATATAACGGACTTTATATTAGTATAACGGAAAAGTAAATGGAAAAAGGCGGGATGTTACACCGGACTTACTAAAAACTACACTACTGTACGATTAGGTACACTGCCTATAAGTGTTGTAGCAAGGTTTAAGTATATCCATTCTATAAATAAATAAATATCTTGTGTAAAATTGTATCGTATTTAATAGTTTTTCCTAGTAAAATATAAACTATTTTATATACACCTCGCATGACATCAATAGTCGAAAATACAGGTTACAAGTCGTTTTTGTAAAGGTAGTCTTTTAAGTCGAAAGAACGACATCTAGATGACCATTTTGGAAAACATACTTCCACTTTGAGTTTAACCATGATTTTTGGATATAGTTTCATGTTTATAAGAAAAATCATTTTCCCAGAAGAACAACTTTTAAATTAAAGTTTATCATAGTTTTTAATTAACTAACCCAAAACAGCCCGCGGTGTTACTACGACGGCGTATATCCGGTTTTACGGTGTTTTTCGTGTTTTCAGGTTTTAAATCATTAAGTTAGCATATCATATAGATATAGAACATGTGTTTAGTTGATTTTAAAAGTCAAGTTAGAAGGATTAACTTTTTTTTGCGAACAAGTTTAGAATTAACTAAACTATGTTCTATTGATTACAAGTTTAAACCTTCGAATAAGGTAGTTTTATATATATGAATCGAATGATGTTATGAACATCATTACTACATCAGGTTTTGTGGATAAACCTACTGAAAATGAGAAAAATAGATCTAGATTCAAAGGATCCTTGAATGGCTTGTGTAACGACCCTGAAATTTCCAACGTTTATTTATTAATAATTATTATTATTAATACGTGTGATTAAACGAATGTATGTTATTACATTTACATGTTGCCATGATTGCCCGAACTTGACTTTAATTGCCCGAAACGTCTTTGTGACACCCGAAACTTACACGAATAATATTTTCAAGTATTATTTACATTCATGATTAATTTTATTAATCATTTTAATTAACTATGGTTATTAGTTAATTACTTGGGCCTTTAGTAGTGTTAATGGACTTTTAATTGGTTTAACTTGTTACTACTTGAAACTTGGGCTTTATTTAATGTTAATGGACTTAAAGAGCCCACCCTACATCTTAAAGGAGTTAGTTAGCCCATTTATGTATGTAAGTATTACTTTGAATTTAAACTAAGTTAGTTAGAATACTTGGAATCTTGTTATCACTCAATCCCCATGTAAACCTATCTAATATCCAACTTTTGTAAGGCTTTCAAGCAAGTAACCAACAAACATTCCTCTCCTCCCTTTGAGCTTGCAAACTGTCGGTTTTGACTCCAATAAGGGGTGTTTTGTTTTTCAATTTTGCTTACTTACTCACTCACATAACTCTCTCATTTTCTCACACTTCACCTTACTTGCAATTTTCTCTCCTTTCTCTCTAAAACTAGTAAGTAACTTAAGCAATATTTCTCTTCTTTCCTTGCCACAAAACCGCCACCTTACATCACATAATCATCATCATCTTTTGTTACTTGTAGTTTGATTACTTGTTATTGTTAGTTTGTTACATATAATTGTTAGTTGTTCTTTACTAGTTACAAGATCAAACTTACTAGTTTGATTCTTCATAATATCTTGTATTTATCAAGAACACAAGAACAGAAACTTACTAGTTTATGATTCTTCTTTTATTGTTTCAAAGATTTAAGGTTCATGTGTTGAAAGCATACTTGTGATTCATGAGGTAAACTTTAAAGTTTACTTTCCTTAAAGATCAAGCTTAGGCTTGAATCTTTAAAGTATGCAACCCATGAACTCATTAACTTGTTTAAATTAGTTTATTATTTCATTTATACACTTTTACTAGTTGATAATCTAAGTTTTGTAACTTATGGTTTCACTAAAGTAAAGATACAAGTAATAATCCTTAAGATTTAACTTAATAACTTTAGATCTAGACTTTTGAGTCTTGGATCTTCAAGATCTAACTAAGAACTTTGTTCTACATCTTAAGATCTTGATTAGTTAGTTTATTTTCAAGTTTAGAGTTCAATAATTCTATTATAGTTCATGTAAGTGTCAAACCTAAGACTTTGATGTAACTTTGGTTCATCAAACTACATGCAACTCTTAAGTGAGTTGTGCTTCATGTCTTAGACTTGCACTAGGGTTATGATGGTCAAGACTTGGCTAAGATGATGTAGATACATCATTGAGTTGTACAATTGAAGCTATATGCATCAAGGACGAGAACCATGATGAACATCAAGCACCAAGACCACCGGAACTCACTTAAACTTACTGTTTCTGTCCAAAACCTACTGACCTGCTGTTTCTGTAACAGACCAGTAGACCTGGGATGTTCTAACCATGATTTTAAAATAGATCTTTTTGAGTAGATAAATTTTCATATAGGACTCGTCTTAATCCGAGTTACGGTTTAGGATTTATGGCCCTCCGATCGTCACTATGTCCTTTAACGTTGTGCAGAAATTTCTGACCTACTCGCACTTAGATCGTCGCCACGGTCAAACCAAGACGAGTTTGCTTCTGTAAATTTTACCACACTTAAGGGACTCATATACGGAGCCATGGCCACTGGTATCACCTTAATTCAGTAAGGGTAGAGGCCGTGGTGACTGATCAAAATCAGCTTTTGTTTTAAACTACTTTCATGAACGAAACCTACTTTACACCTTTTGTTAAATGATGAATGATGATGACCCTTAAGACCTTAATTACATACTTTTAAACCTATTAAGATGATTTACTGACTTAGTACTATTTGCCTTAGGTTGAGGACCTTCGGACCGATTACTTGCACACCTTTTCCGAACCGACTTTACGACTACATTATCATTGTGAGTTATAGCATTCCCTTTTTACTTTAACTTATTTTGGGAACTGAGAATACATGCGGATTTTATGTTTTACATACTAGGCACGAGTACTTAAACTTATATATGTGTGGGTTATACAACGGCATAAACATTCCCTTTAGCTCGGTAACGTTTAATCATTGGTTTTTGAACCGTGAACGCGAATCTTAGATATGGATCCATAGGGTTTGACATCCCCACTCAGGCTAGTAGCGCTAGCATTTAACGAGTGTTTAATACTTCGTAGACATACGCACTTGCCAAGTGTACTTTCAGGGGGTATAAACGTTAAGTTAGTTACCAAGTGCCCACGGTTAACATACACTTTATCTTACTATTTTGAAACGCTCTTTGTAGCACTGAAATCTCGTGGCCTACCTTACATACTGTTATACTTAAACTATAGCTCACCAACCTTTGTGTTGACGTTTTTAAGCATGTTTTTCTCAGGTGCTTGAGGTTAGCTTCCGCTGTGTACTAGTCGTGCTGTAGACACCCGCTGCTTAGAGTTGTCATCGCATGAACTACTTTACCTTGCATTCAAACTTTAGTACTTTTGAACTATGACTTGTAACGATCATTGTGGTCACATACACTTATTATTTGCTTCTACTTAGTGAAGCACGCTTTTGAAATGTAAAACATTTGATGTCGGTTATGACATCACCTTTTTATCGTGAATGCAACTGCTTTAATTACAGCATATAGTACTTAACCTTGTAATGATCCTGTTGTTGATGATTCGTACACGATGGTTTTGTATGGGGCATCACAGCTTGAAAGTTCTTGAAGCAAAATCATGACACGAAAACAAGTTCAAGTAAGATTTCCACTCGAAATAAGATTGTTAAAGTTATAGAAATTGAATCAAAGTTTGAATATGAGTATTACCTTATATTAGAAAGATATCTTACTGTAAATAAGAAAGATTTCTTGAGGTTGGATGATCACTCAAAGTGGATTTGCAAGATTGGAAGTAAGCTAGCAAACTTGGAAGTGTTGTTGGTGTATTCTTGAGTAGTTGTTTTATAACTTGGTTTATGTATGGATTTATGAACTAGATTGAGATAGATTTTGATGAAGATGATGAAGAACACTTAGAACAATGGAAGAACACTTGAGAGAGAGTAGTTTGATGCATGTAAGTTGCAAAATGAAAGTGTTTGTGTACATCCTCATTCACGTGAACTTTGATCCATCATATATGCTCCATTAGTTTGTTATTTTGTGAGATATTTCATGCTAGATGTTAAATGATGGTTCCCACATGGTTAGATGACTCACATGGGCTGCTAAGAGCTGATCATTGGAGTGTATATACTAATAGTAAATACAATTAGAAGCTGTGTATTGTACGAGTACAAATACGAGTGCATACGAGTAGAATTGTTGATGAAAATGAATGAGGATGTAATTGTAAGCATTTTTGTTAAGTAGAAGTACTTTGATAAGTGTCTTGAAGTATTTGAATACATATTAAAACACTACATGTATATACATTTTAACTGAGTCGTTAAGTCATCGTTAGTCGTTACATGTAAATGTTGTTTTGAAACCTTTAAGTTAACGATCTTGTTAAATGTTGTTAACCCATTGATTATTATATCTAATGAGATATTAAATCATTACATTATCATGATATTATGATGTATTAATATATCTTAATATGATATATATACATTTAAATGTTGTTACAACTATAATCGTTACATGTATGTCTCGTTTCGAAATCCTTAAGTTAGTAGTCTTGTTTTTACATATGTAGTTCATTGTTAATATGCTTAATGAGATACATACTTATCATAATATCATGTTAACTATATATATATATCCATATATATGTCATCATATAGTTTTTACAAGTTTTAACGTTCGTGAATCGCCGGTCAACTTGGGTGGTCAATTGTCTATATGAAACCTATTTCAATTAATCAAGTCTTAACAAGTTTGATTGCTTAACATGTTGGAAACACTTAATCATGTAAATATCAATTTCATTTAATATATATAAACATGGAAAAGTTCGGGTCACTACAACTAGATAACCCTAAGTTATCAAACCCACTTACAATAAACGAAAATAATTGATGTTTATTAAGAAACTAGCAAAAAACGATAAAGACAATAGAATTTAACGAGGTTATATGTAATCACGAATGATTACTTTAATCTCCGACCACCAAAGAGAGTTCTTTTATTGATAAATTTCGTGGATACATGTATGGGTTACAATAAGATGCTTAAATAGGCAAAAACTCAATAAGGAAATAGCTTTGGGAACAAGAAAACTCGATTTTGGAAACTTCCTCGCAGACGAAGCCGCGCCGCGCCCATAGAGGGCCGCGCCGTGACTTTAAGGCAAAATCCGAAACAGAAGTTTTCTTCAGCTCGACCCTTGTCCACACTCTAGGCCGCGTCGCGCATAGGAGAGGCCGCGTCGCGCGTCTACCGGTGAACCGAATTCTTCCTTTTTTCGAATCCTTGTTTAACTTGCTTCGCACTCCAACAGAAAGAACCATGAGAACCCTGAAGTCGAACAAAAAACATGCAAGGGCACAAAAAATGGTTAAAGTCTAAAAAACGTGTTCTACAATTCCTGAAGTCGAACAAAAAAGATTGACGTCGAACGGAAATAGCTGAAGTCGAACAAAAATGACTGAAGTATGACAAATATGACTGAACTAGAACAAAAATGGTTGTAGTCAAATAAAAATGGCTGAAGTCGAACAAATATGAAGTTGTCGGGGTCTTCAAATATACACAGTAGTAATCGGATCGCAGGGCTAAATACTAAGATCCTCTAACTCCACATTATTCGCAAATCATGGATAAAATTCCTCGTAAAAAATCTATGCATGATCAAGAAAAATTAAGATTTTTCTCTTCTTTGGGAAAAAACAGAGAAATATTTTAGAACTCAAATCATCAAAACAAAGATTTGAAACATTTCAAAAGATTGACGTCGTGGAAGACCCAATTAACAACAAGGCTAATATGGCATGTACCACATAAACTCATTTGTATACAAGTTAGCATGGGCATATATGATCAGTACAACCTGTGCAATCAACATACGAGCATAAACTTAATCCTCCTAGGCCCGATTTAACATCCGCAACTTGATTTCTCACATGTTAAATTGATTCTATTAGATTTTATTCTTTTCTTTGACTAAGATGTAGATGTTTTTTTTTTTTAACGACAATTTTGACACCGAATACTCTTATTTACACACGCGTTAGGAGAAAACTCTTCACACACCATCACCGCATTGGGTACCCGGTGTGCTTTGGATTAAACCGAGTGGCTTAGGGCATACAAATTTATTCACCACAACACAATCCTTGAGAAAACCTCTCCCTGGATCGAACATGCGTCAACTATGACTCAAATCCAACCCATAACTTATACCACTCATGCAATGCCTCGGTGAGTCGGTGGTGATATATGTGTAATCAGAGGCGAAACTAGGATTTTTTTCACCGGGGGTAAATTTTTTTTTTTTTTAAACCGTAGCAATTTTTTTGGACAAAATTTGAAGATTTTGGGGCATAAGTTGGAGATTTTGGGGCAAAATTTGAAGATTTTGGGGCAAAAGTTGAAGTATTTGGGGCAAAATTTGAAGGTTTTGGGGCAAAATATGTAGGTTTGGGGGGGAAAAAAAAATTCACCGGGGACAAAGTCGAAAAACTCAAAATTTTTACACTGAAAAAAAATTCCACTGGGGCGGCCGCCCCTTGCCCCCACACTCTTTCGCCCTGGGTGAAATTATGTTTCAAATTGGAATACTTGGCTTAATTGCCTTTTGTAATACTCTTGTAGCTCATTGCTAGAGAGTTTTTTGCTTCGTTTAATATATCTCAAATATATCTAAGCTTTTTCAAAAATATAAAAATATGTTAAATTGATGGAGTGACATAACTTTGCTTCAAATGTTCGATGAAAAACTTTTACTTTGAACTCTTCAACAATGTGATTATGTGAGACCAACATGATGCTTCGTTAGCGGCGTTACCAAACGTTAGGAAAGACACCTCATTATCAGATTTGAGTTTTAACATTGCGTTAGTTATGATCTAAGTATGGATTGAGGGCAGTCAGTTATCGGCCATCCACAAGAATCGTTCAATCGCTTCTGTGGTTACTCTTTTGTGGGCTTTGTGGTGGTATCGAAACGGCATTATTTTTAATGATTCTTTTTGTAGTAGAAATTGCCTTTTTGATATCATTAGAATTCTTACTTTTCGTTGGGTTAAAAATATGGGTCATTTAGTTTCTAATTGGAACTCATGGCTCGCTATGCCTTTGTAATTTCTCTCTTAGCGCCTTGCTATGGAGCGTTTATTTTATATATTTATTCTTTGGCCGTTAAAAAAAAAAAAAAAAAGTTATGATCTAAGTATAATCCAAATCGAATTATTTATGTTCCAAGTATAATCCAAATCGAACTATATTAGATGAAATTATAATGCTTACACAAATTGCCACAATGAAATAAAACTGAAATGAATTTGGCTCCCCATTTACCCTAAGGAGTTGATCAACTACTCGTATAACTTATTTAAGTCCAAATACAAACTATGCATTTTTTTTTTTTTTTTTTGTAGTTTATGCATTTAATCGATCTGCAAGTAGAAAACTCTCATATAGTTACTACCGTATTGTTTCTACTACTCAGAGGCGAAGTTAGGCATTCAAATTGTTGATGACACAAAATATATACTAACTAGTGAAATGACCCGTGAAATCACGAGTTTGTTTAAACGAAACAGTTTAATAATATGTCTTAGGTTTTAAGTGAACGTAAATGCTAAAGTTATTTAGTTTAATGACCTGTGGAACTACAAAGTCCGACTAAGAAACTCGTCAGCTGAACATTTCATCAAACACCTAAAATGCATATTAAACAATCCATATCCAATCATAAGAGATAATATTGGTTGTCATTTTATTTTAGAAGTATAAATTAAAATATAAATTTAGAATTGGTTTCCTTCTGCCTAGCTTTTATACCTTTTTCGTACTCAATTCAAAATAATTAATTAAAATAATTCTAAATTATTTAATTTTAATAATTAAGATAATTATTAATAAGATTTAATAATAATAATTAATTAATAAGATTTAATAATAATAATTAATTAATTAATAAGATTTAATTTTAATTCAAAATTATTTAGATTAATGACATCACCTACCATACTTAGATTTTTTTTTTTTTTTTTGATTTTTTCTTAACAAAAAAATTAAACTAATAATGATATCATCATTATAGCATTTTAATATTAACTATAGATATGTAACCATGTGTTAAACTTAATTAAGAAAAAATGCACACTTCTCCACTTCAGTACAAATAGTTATATATCAAAATATATAATATATAATCACTATTTTGTTTCATAAAAGTGCTAAAAAAAAAAATCATATAGAAACTAGGTCCTAAAGAATATGAAAGATTGATTTGTACTTTTGTAGTGTCATTTGATCATATTTTTCATGTTATTGAGTTAGGTTACGATTAACTTTTTAGTATAATCGTTTACAAATTTTCGAACACTAGCACCAAAGTGTGTCACACTATATTCTAGCTATCAATCATGAAAGAATAGAAGTTAATAAATTTGTTGAAATTGGTGTCTTTATAACGAAATGTTAAAAGAAATTGAAGTGCTCAATAACGAATAATGTAAATGAATAAAGTCTAGAGAACTAAAAAATATGGAATAAAAGTGAATAACAATATTAAGAAAAGAAAGAAAGTATAGAAGTTTCGAGTACATGACGTCTAGAAAATGTTAAAGGCTCCAAGCAAATATGTGTATATATTTGTGTGTATCTGTATAATCACAGCCAGTGGATTTAGGTAGTTTTTACAGAAGTTATAGTTGGCTACTTGTCCGCAGCTTGGATGTATTTCTTTAATAATATTTCATATGTATACATTTTAATAAATCAAGGATTAAAATACTATGCGGCGACTCCTCATTAAACGCTGACATGACATCATAAATGTTCACTTTTAATTGGTACATAATCACAGGCGGAACATAGGGTAACTCAAGGTGGGTATCCGTCCACCCTGAATTTTACGGAACAAAAATTTTTACACTAAAAAAAAAAAAATTTACTAAAAAATAAGATTTTTTTTAGTGTTCGTCCCTACTGAATATGAAAGATTTAAAAATTTTTTACACCCGCCCCACCTGTATCCGAGTTCAAGTTCCGCCGCTGTTTATTGTTGACATGGAGTTCCACGTGTACAAAATTCAAATTCAATAAACCCTAAATCGGTAGTTACCTCACACCATTTCAAACGAACGTCTCTACCTATATTCCTTTGAAATCAAATACCAAAATTCTTTTTCTAAAATGAATCCAAGCGTATGTATTTTTTTTTAATAACCGAGGAACCCTACTACGAACGGGCACATTGCCCCCCCCCCCCCCCCCCCCCCCAAATTGGTTTTATTTTTACTTTTTTGTAATTGTTCATTTTTTATTTATAGTTGTATTTGGGTAATTGTTCATTTTTTTATTTATAGTTGTATTTGGGGATTTGTGAGCATATACACGATTTGTATGTATTTTTTTTTTAACCGAGGAACCCCCTACTATAGAGATATAGTTTTGATTTTTTTAGAGATAATTCTGCGTGCATTCATAGAAATTAAAAGATGGAATTAGAGTTTAATTGAAATTCTTCAATCAACTAAATTTGAATTTAATTATTATAAGGAAATAATTGTGCCGTTGGTCCCTCAGTTTTACCCCAAAAAGCTAACAGCGTCCCTCAAGTTTTTTTTGGCTTTCAGCATCCCTCTATTATCACTCTTTGTGTTTACGCGTCCCTCCGCCAGTCAGACGTCAAACTTGGACGTTAAGTGCCATCACGTGCATGAAACGTGATGGCTATTTTGGTCATTTTACAGTTTAAACAAATGGTACGTTTGCTTATAAATTAAATGGGTTCCCTCCATCGAAGCTCAACATCCCCAAATCAATTGCAATTAAAAACCCTAAAAAAAAACATCCCCAAATTGTTCGATCGAAATGGAATGCTGGTGTGGTCGTCCCGCTGTTGTTCGTATTTTCGAAACAGATGCTAACCCTGGTCGTCGTTTCTATTGTTGTTCATCGCAGGTAATTAACAAAAACCCTAAATTCGTCCCTAATTTGTATAATTAATTTTGATGGATTATATATGTTGCAGAGGGGTAGTTGCACATTCTTTGCATGGTACGATCCTCCGAATCCAGTGATAGCTGCAGTGTATGAACGGCTTCGAAATGAAGAAAGAAATGCTAGGACTTGAAAGTTAATGTGCATTTTTAGTTGGTGTGTGCTTGCCATGTATTACTTTAGTAATTGATCTACAATGTAGTGTTTTGGAAGCTTTTGTTTTAGTATGTCTTTGGTATGTTTTGAAAGCTTTTGTTTTAGGATGTGTTTGGTATGTTTTGGAAGGTTTAGTTTTGTTTTGGCTATATGTAAATGTAATCAGTGATTGGCTATATGAATGAAATGAAAGGTTATTTGATCAAGATCTGTTTGTAGAATGTAAACGTATACAATTGTTGATGTAATGCAACACAGGTACCAAAATGCAATTGCAATTTGCTTCCCTATTCAGTTTTTGTCATCCAAAAATGCAATTGCAATTGTCTTTAACCTGCTTTGAACATGTAACATCAAATAACAATGGAAACAACTTGAAATGTCAAATTAAAACTACCATTACATAGTCAACATAAGACAATTAGTTTACTACCATTACATAAACACTAAACATAAGACAAAAGATCCAAGTACCAAAAGACAAAAGACAATTAGTTTACTCATCACACCATTACACAAGTACCAAAAGACAGGTAGAATTGTTCAAGTTCACAACCATAACAAATCTTAAGACTAAAGATCCAACAGAATTAGCTATTTCTTCTTCTTCCCAACTGCTGCAACCTTTCCCTTCTTATTCACACTTCCACCACCACTAGTAGATGCCTCCCCTTTTCCTTTAGGACAACCTCTCTTATTATGTCTATACTCTCCACATGATCCACACTTCTTCAACTTACCTGATAGTTACATAGAAACAACCATGCTAAGAAATTTAAACTAAGTAAATAGGAGAAAATTGTAAAAGTTAATTAACCATTACCTTGTGTTGACAGTTTTCCTCCTTCACCAATCTCATCAACTTCATTTGCAGACATCCTTCTTTTTTTTCTTAGGTCTTCCAGGAGTGGAAATCTTTTTTGGAGCCACAAGTGTGTACAAATCACCAGCTTTTGGCCATAAATGACTGCCATTCAAAGGCTCAATTGTAAACTGATAGGTATTGTTCCAAGTAGTTAACTGATACACAGAATGAACCCAAGTTTCTGGATCACCAACTTCAAAACCATTTTCAACCATATTCCAGTTGACTGCAACTGCATGTTTGCATGGTATGCCAGTTAACTTCCACTTTCTACAGGCACAAGTTCTGGTCTCCATATCAACAACAAACTGCTCTTGTGGTTGTCCATTGATAGCTGGTCCACTAACTTGGTATTTTTGGTTTCCTCCCCATAAAACATTGCACTTGTTAGCTTCAGATTTGATTTTTTCAAAAACTTTAGCAGCTCCAATACTTAAAGGGCCATCACACTTAGACCTTTTCTTGATAACATTCACAATCCTTTTCATACAATACTCCCTAATGTACTCTAAAGCTGTGACAATGGGTTTGTCTCTTGCATCAATAAGCCATCTATTAAAAACCTCACACATATTGCTAAATAAAACATCAGAAACAACCTTCCCAGTAACGTGACTCCTTGCCCATTGATGAGGAGGGATATCACTTAACCAAACATAAGCAACATTATCAAATTCTTTTAACTGGTTCATTGCATGTTCAAACTCAGGTACAGTTGTCACAGTGGCACACCTCCACAAGTGATTTTTATATGCCACTCCTCTAAATGAACCTTTCATATTGCCATGAATATGCCTTAAACAATGTCTGTGCTTAGCACATGGAAACAAATTCTCTACAGCATGTACCAAACCCTAATAACATAAATTAATCAAAGTAACATTAACCAAAACCTAATAACAATTAATTAGATATGAATGAATAATTAAGTATGAATGTAAACAAACAATACCTTTTGTCTGTCTGATATGAATGTAAAGTTAGAGTTGCTGCACAAATCAAGATCTTCACCCAAACATTTTAAAAACTAAGTCCAAGAAGCTCCACATTCTAGCTCAACAATGGCATATGCTACAGGATAAATGCCATTGTTGGAATCAACACCAACAGCAGTTAAAATACAACCTTTTGCTGGTTCCTTCATGAAACAACCATCTAATCCCAACAAATCTCTACCAATTGCCTTGAATCCTTTCTTGAGTGCTCCCAGACATACATAGATTTTTTTGAAAACCTTAGTTTTAGATTTAAGGTTACCAGGTTCCACATCAAGTTTCACAGTTGTACCAGGATTAGACCTCTGCAGTTCTAAGATATAATCTCTAAGTTCCCCATACTGTGATTGATAATCCCCTTGCATTACCTTAGTTGCAGTTTTTAAAGCACGATATGCTTTATACTCAGAGATTACAAGTTCCATATCTGTTTCTAAAAAAGCCTTAACAGCTTTAATAGGTATTTTGGAATTTGTGGCTAATTTGTGCAACACCTTGGTTGATAAGAATTTGTAAGTGCAGAAAGGTAGCTTTCTGGATTGTTTGCAAGTGTGATGGGGTTTTTAGGTTTTCACCTCTCATTCATGACAATCTGGTTGTTTGGATATAAATAAGACAAAGTCACATTTAATAATCAATTTTCTTTTCACCCACTCCCTTTTTGCAGGTGGACAAGATTCCCTCTTATCACATTTATTGGAATCCTCATTGACTTGTTTGTCTTTACCCTTTAAACGTTTGTCTTTACTTTTCCCACCTAAAGTCCCTTTTTTACCACATGTTTTTACTCTGCTGGGCCCCTGACCACACTTATGACCAACAATTTCTTTATTGCACTCTTGACTACCACCATCAGCATCTACTGGTTTACTAACTTCTGGTTTAGTAACAAGCCCTTCACATCGAACCCTAATCCTTTTTTTATCATTCTTAACAAATACAAGCTTCCTTCTTGTTTCAATAGCATGTAAATGAACTGCTTCCTTAACCTCAACTTTTGATTCAAACTTTTGCCCAAGATAGAAAAAGGTCTTTCCAATCTCTGCATTTGATTCCACATGTGCTCTAATCCCACGAATTCTCTTCTTCCTTAAAGCTTCTTCATCACTTTCAGAATCATAACTCTCAAACCCATCATTATTCAATTCTTCTAGCTCATGATCATCCTCATTTTATACAACATCTGTGTTGAAAACCTTAGAACCATTACCCATAAACTCAATATCTTTATCAATGTTGAAGGTGAAGTCTCTCATGTCTACATCATCATCTTCAATTCGATTTTACTCATCTGTTTCAATATAATCACTGAAATGTCCCGTTCTTATTGATTAAAAACGTTCCATATTAATTGATTTCGTTGCGAGGTTTTGACCTCTATATGAGACGTTTTTCAAAGACTGCATTCATTTTAAAATAAACCATAACCTTTATTTCATCAATAAAGGTTTAAAAAGCTTTACGTAGATTATCAAATAATGATAATCTAAAATATCCTGTTTACACACGACCATTACATAATGGTTTACAATACAAATATGTTACAACAAAATAAATTTCTTGAATGCAGTTTTTACACAATATCATACAAGCATGGACTCCAAATCTCGTCCTTATTTAAGTATGCGACAGCGGAAGCTCTTAATAATCACCTGAGAATAAACATGCTTAAAACATCAACAAAAATGTTGGTGAGTTATAGGTTTAACCTATATATATCAAATCATAATAATAGACCACAAGATTTCATATTTCAATACACATCCCATACATAGAGATAAAAATAATTCATATGGTGAACACCTGGTAACCGACATTAACAAGATGCATATATAAGAATATCCCCATCATTCCGGGACACCCTTCGGATATGATATAAATTTCGAAGTACTAAAGCATCCGGTACTTTGGATGGGGTTTGTTAAGCCCAATAGATCTATCTTTAGGATTCGCGTCAATTAGGGTGT
The DNA here is from genome assembly GCF_046630445.1 of Rutidosis leptorrhynchoides. Taxonomy (NCBI): domain Eukaryota; kingdom Viridiplantae; phylum Streptophyta; class Magnoliopsida; order Asterales; family Asteraceae; genus Rutidosis; species Rutidosis leptorrhynchoides. The sequence goes on along the minus strand of NC_092335.1, from coordinate 537,107,789 downwards.
CTGTTCCCTAATTCTTAGATTACCAGACTTAATAAAAAGGGGCATATTCGATTTCGATAATTCAACCATAGAATGTAGTTTCACGTACTTGTGTCTATTTTGTAAATCATTTATAAAACCTGCATGTATTCTCATCCCAAAAATATTAGATTTTAAAAGTGGGACTATAACTCACTTTCACAGATTTTTACTTCGTCGGGAAGTAAGATTTGGCCACTGGTTGATTCACGAACCTATAACAATATATACATATATATCAAAGTATGTTCAAAATATATTTACAACACTTTTAATATATTTTGATGTTTTAAGTTTATTAAGTCAGCTGTCCTCGTTAGTAACCTACAACTAGTTGTCCACAGTTAGATGTACAGAAATAAATCGATAAATATTATCTTGAATTAATCCACGACCCAGTGTATACGTATCTCAGTATTGATCACAACTCAAACTATATATATTTTGGAATCAACCTCAACCCTGTATAGCTAACTCCAACATTCACATATAGAGTGTCTATGGTTGTTCCGAAATATATATAGATGTGTCGACATGATAGGTCGAAACATTGTATACGTGTCTATGGTATCTCAAGATTACATAATATACAATACAAGTTGATTAAGTTATGGTTGGAATAGATTTGTTACCAATTTTCACGTAGCTAAAATGAGAAAAATTATCCAATCTTGTTTTACCCATAACTTCTTCATTTTAAATCCGTTTTGAGTGAATCAAATTGCTATGGTTTCATATTGAACTCTATTTTATGAATCTAAACAGAAAAAGTATAGGTTTATAGTCGGAAAAATAAGTTACAAGTCGTTTTTATAAAGGTAGTCATTTCAGTCGAAAGAACGACGTCTAGATGACCATTTTAGAAAACATACTTCCACTTTGAGTTTAACCATAATTTTTGGATATAGTTTAATGTTCATAATAAAAATCATTTTCTCAGAATAACAACTTTTAAATCAAAGTTTATCATAGTTTTTAATTAACTAACCCAAAACAGCCCGCGGTGTTACTACGATGGCGTAAATCCGGTTTTACGGTGTTTTTCGTGTTTTCAGGTTTTAAATCATTAAGTTAGCATATCATATAGATATAGAACATGTGTTTAGTTGATTTTAAAAGTCAAGTTAGAAGGATTAACTTTTATTTGCGAACAAGTTTAGAATTTACTAAACTATGTTCTAGTGATTACAAGTTTAAACCTTCGAATAAGATAGCTTTATATGTATGAATCGAATGATGTTATGAACATCATTACTACCTTAAGTTCCTTGGATAAACCTACTGGAAAAGAGAAAAATGGATCTAGCTTCAATGGATCCTTGGATGGCTCGAAGTTCTTGAAGCAGAATCATGACACGAAAACAAGTTCAAGTAAGATCATCACTTAAAATAAGATTGTTATAGTTATAGAAATTGAACCAAAGTTTGAATATGATTATTACCTTGTATTAGAATGATAACCTACTGTAAGAAACAAAGATTTCTTGAGGTTGGATGATCACCTTACAAGATTGGAAGTGAGCTAGCAAACTTGAAAGTATTCTTGATTTTATGAAACTAGAACTTTTGGAATTTATGAAGAACACTTAGAACTTGAAGATAGAACTTGAGAGAGATCAATTAGATGAATAAAATTGAAGAATGAAAGTGTTTGTAGGTGTTTTTGGTCGTTGGTGTATGGATTAGATATAAAGGATATGTTATTTTGTTTTCATGTAAATAAGTCATGAATGATTACTCATATTTTTGTAATTTTATGAGATATTTCATGCTAGTTGCCAAATGATGGTTCCCACATGTGTTAGGTGACTCACATGGGCTGCTAAGAGCTGATCATTGGAGTGTATATACCAATAGTACATACATCTAAAAGCTGTGTATTGTACGAGTACGAATACGGGTGCATACGAGTAGAATTGTTGATGAAACTGAACGAGGATGTAATTGTAAGCATTTTTGTTAAGTAGAAGTATTTTGATAAGTGTCTTGAAGTCTTTCAAAAGTGTATGAATACATATTAAAACACTACATGTATATACATTTTAACTGAGTCGTTAAGTCATCGTTAGTCGTTACATGTAAATGTTGTTTTGAAACCTTTAGGTTAACGATCTTGTTAAATGTTGTTAACCCAATGTTTATAATATCAAAAGAGATTTTAAATTATTATATTATCATGATATTATGATGTACGAATATCTCTTAATATGATATATATACATTAAATGTCGTTACAACGATAATCGTTACATATATGTCTCGTTTCAAAATCATTAAGTTAGTAGTCTTGTTTTTACATATGTAGTTCATTGTTAATATAATTAATGATATTTTTACTTATCATAATATCATGTTAACTATATATATAACCATATATATGTCATCATATAGTTTTTACAAGTTTTAACGTTCGTGAATCACCGGTCAACTTGGGTGGTCAATTATCTATATGAAACCTATTTCAATTAATCAAGTCTTAACAAGTTTGATTGCTTAACATGTTGGAAACATTTAATCATGTAAATATCAATCTCAATTAATATATATAAACATGGAAAAGTTCGGGTCACTACAGTACCTACCCGTTAAATAAATTTCGTCCCGAAATTTTAAGCTGTTGAAGGTGTTGACGAATCTTCTGGAAATAGATGCGGGTATTTCTTCTTCATCTGATCTTCACGCTCCCAGGTGAACTTGGGTCCTCTACGAGCATTCCATCGAACCTTAACAATTGGTATCTTGTTTTGCTTAAGTCTTTTAACCTCACGATCCATTATTTCGACGGGTTCTTCGATGAATTGAAGTTTTTCGTTGATTTGGATTTCATCTAACGGAATAGTGAGATCTTCTTTAGCAAAACATTTCTTCAAATTCGAGACGTGGAAAGTGTTATGTACAACCGCGAGTTGTTGAGGTAACTCAAGTCGGTAAGCTACTGGTCCAACACGATCAATAATCTTGAATGGTCCAATATACCTTGGATTTAATTTCCCTCGTTTACCAAATCGAACAACGCCTTTCCAAGGTGCAACTTTAAGCATGACCATCTCTCCAATTTCAAATTCTATATCTTTTCTTTTAATGTCAGCGTAGCTCTTTTGTCGACTTTGGGCGGTTTTCAACCGTTGTTGAATTTGGATGATCTTCTCGGTAGTTTCTTGTATAATCTCCGGACCCGTAATCTGTCTATCCCCCACTTCACTCCAACAAATCGGAGACCTGCACTTTCTACCATAAAGTGCTTCAAACGGCGCCATCTCAATGCTTGAATGGTAGCTGTTGTTGTAGGAAAATTCTGCTAACGGTAGATGTCGATCCCAACTGTTTCCGAAATCAATAACACATGCTCGTAGCATGTCTTCAAGCGTTTGTATCGTCCTTTCGCTCTGCCCATCAGTTTGTGGATGATAGGCAGTACTCATGTCTAGACGAGTTCCTAATGCTTGCTGTAATGTCTGCCAGAATCTTGAAATAAATCTGCCATCCCTATCAGAGATAATAGAGATTGGTATTCCATGTCTGGAGATGACTTCCTTCAAATACAGTCGTGCTAACTTCTCCATCTTGTCATCTTCTCTTATTGGCAAGAAGTGTGCTGATTTGGTGAGACGGTCAACTATTACCCAAATAGTATCAAAACCACTTGCAGTCCTTGGCAATTTAGTGATGAAATCCATGGTAATGTTTTCCCATTTCTATTCCGGGATTTCGGGTTGTTGAAGCAGACCTGATGGTTTCTGATGCTCAGCTTTGACCTTAGAACACGTCAAACATTCTCCTACGTATTTAGCAACATCGGCTTTCATACCCGGCCACCAAAAATGTTTCTTGAGATCCTTGTACATCTTCCCCGTTCCAGGATGTATTGAGTATCTGGTTTTATGAGCTTCTCTAAGTACCATTTCTCTCATATCTCCAAATTTTGGTACCCAAATCCTTTCAGCCCTATACCGGGTTCCGTCTTCCTGAATATTAAGATGCTTCTCCGATCCTTTGGGTATTTCATCCTTTAAATTTCCCTCTTTTAAAACTCCTTGTTGCGCCTCCTTTATTTGAGTAGTAATGTTATTATGAATCATTATATTCATAGATTTTACTCGAATGGGTTCTCTGTCCTTCCTGCTCAAGGCATCGGCTACCACATTTGCCTTCCTCGGGTGGTAACAAATCTCAAAGTCGTAATCATTCAATAATTCAATCCACCTACGCTGCCTCATATTCAGTTGTTTCTGATTAAATATGTGTTGGAGACTTTTGTGGTCGGTATATATAATACTTTTGACCCCATATAAGTAGTGCCTCCAAGTCTTTAATGCAAAAACAACCGCGCCTAATTCCAAATCATGCGTCGTATAATTTTGTTCGTGAATCTTCAATTGTCTAGACGCATAAGCAATCACCTTCGTTCGTTGCATTAATACACAACCGAGACCTTGCTTTGATGCATCACAATAAATCACAAAATCATCATTCCCTTCAGGCAATGACAATATAGGTGCCGTAGTTAGCTTTTTCTTCAATAACTGAAACGCTTTCTCTTGTTCATCATTCCATTCAAATTTCTTCCCTTTATGCGTTAATGCAGTCAAGGGTTTTGCTATTCTGGAAAAGTCTTGGATGAACCTTCTGTAGTAACCAGCTAGTCCTAAAAACTGGCGTATGTGTTTCGGAGTTTTCGGGGTTTCCCACTTTTCAACAGTTTCTATCTTTGCCGGATCCACCTTAATACCTTCTTTGTTCACTATGCGACCGAGGAATTGAACTTCTTCCAACCAAAATGCACACTTTGAAAACTTAGCGTACAATTCTTCCTTCCTCAATACTTCTAACACCTTTCTCAAATGTTCACCGTGTTCTTGGTCATTCTTTGAGTAAATAAGTATGTCATCAATGAAAACAATGACAAACTTGTCAAGGTATGGTCCACACACTCGGTTCATAAGGTCCATGAACACAGCTGGTGCATTAGTTAAACCAAACGGCATGACCATAAACTCGTAATGACCGTAACGTGTTCTGAAAGCAGTCTTTGGAATATCATCTTCTTTCACCCGCATTTGATGATACCCGGAACGTAAGTCAATCTTTGAATAAACAGACGAGCCTTGTAGTTGATCAAATAAGTCATCGATTCTCGGTAGTGGGTAGCGGTTCTTGATGGTAAGTTTGTTCAACTCTCGGTAGTCGATACACAACCTGAATGTACCATCTTTCTTCTTGACAAACAAAACAGGAGCTCCCCACGGTGATGTGCTTGGTCGAATGAAACCACGCTCTAAAAGTTCTTGTAATTGGCTTTGTAGTTCTTTCATCTCACTGGGTGCGAGTCTGTAAGGAGCACGAGCTATTGGTGCAGCTCCTAGTACAAGATCTATTTGAAATTCAACGGATCGATGTGGGGGTAATCCCGGTAATTCTTTCGGAAATACATCAGGAAATTCTTTTGCGACGGGAACATCATTGATGCTCTTTTCTTCAGTTTGTACTTTCTCGACGTGTGCTAGAATAGCATAGCAACCTTTTCTTATTAGTTTTTGTGCCTTCAAATTACTAATAAGATGTAGCTTCGTGTTGCCCTTTTCTCCGTACACCATTAAGGGTTTTCCTTTTTCTCGTATAATGCGAATTGCATTTTTGTAACAAACGATCTCCGCTTTCACTTCTTTCAACCAGTCCATACCGATTATCACATCAAAACTCCCTAACTCTACTGGTATCAAATCAATCTTAAATGTTTCGCTAACCAGTTTAATTTCTCGATTCCGACATATATTATCTGCTGAAATTAATTTACCATTTGCTAATTCGAGTAAAAATTTACTATCCAAAGGCGTCAATGGACAACTTAATTTAGCACAAAAATCTCTACTCATATAGCTTCTATCCGCACCCGAATCAAATAAAACGTAAGCAGATTTATTGTCAATAAGAAACGTACCCGTAACAAGCTCCGGGTCTTCCTGTGCCTCTGCCGCATTAATATTGAAAACTCTTCCACGGCCTTGTCCATTCGTGTTCTCCTGGTTCGGGCAATTTCTAATAATGTGGCCCGGTTTTTCACATTTATAACAAACTACATTGGCATAACTTGCTCCGACACTACTTGCTCCGCCATTACTCATTCCGACACCATTTGTTCCTTTCGTTCTATTAACCCCTGGTCCGTAGACCTCACACTTCGCCGCGCTATGACCATTTCTTTTACACTTGTTGCAAAATTTGGTGCAGAACCCCGAGTGATTCTTTTCACACCTTTGGCATAGCTGCTTCTGATTGTTGTTGTTGTTGCGGTTATTATTGTTGTTGGGATGATTGTTGTAGTTGTTGTTGTTGTTGGGCCGTTTGTTGTAGTTGCGATTGATGTTGCGATTGTTGGGATAATTGCTGCGATTATTGTTGTAATTGCTGTTGTTGTTGTATTGGTGATTCTTATCACCGTTTTCCTCCCACTTTCTTTTGACTTGCTTCACATTGGCCTCTTCAGCAGTCTGTTCTTTAATTCTTTCTTCAATCTGGTTCACTAGTTTGTGAGCCATTCTACATGCCTGTTGTATGGAGGCGGGCTCGTGTGAACTTATATCTTCTTGGATTCTTTCCGGTAATCCTTTCACAAACGCGTCGATCTTCTCTTCCTCATCTTCGAATGCTCCCGGACACAATAGGCACAATTCTGTGAATCGTCTTTCGTACGTGGTAATATCAAATCCTTGGGTTCGTAACCCTCTAAGTTCTGTCTTGAGCTTATTGACCTCGGTTCTGGGACGGTACTTCTCGTTCATCAAGTGCTTGAATGCTGACCACGGTAGTGCGTACGCATCGCCTTGTCCCACTTGCTCTAGATAGGTATTCCACCATGTTAACGCAGAACCTATGAAGGTATGCGTAGCGTACTTCACTTTGTCCTCTTCAGTACACTTACTTATGGCAAACACCGATTCGACCTTCTCGGTCCACCGTTTCAATCCGATCGGTCCTTCGGTTCCATCAAATTCCAAAGGTTTGCAGGCAGTGAATTCTTTGTAGGTGCATCCTACACGATTTCCTGTACTGCTAGATCCAAGGTTATTGTTGGTATGTAGCGCAGCCTGTACTGCGGCTATGTTTGAAGCTAGAAAAGTACGGAATTCCTCTTCATTCATATTCACGGTGTGTCGAGTAGTCAGTGCCATTTCCTTCAAAATAGTTAAATGGAACAAGTTAATCATACAGAATATTAAGAGTAGTTAATAGTATTTCGTAGCATAATATGAACTCATTTATAAAAGCTTTTTCTTCATATTAGCGTTTTATAAGTTTAAATTTGGGTAGTACCTACCCGTTAAGTTCATACTTAGTAGCTAATATACAATTCAACTACTACAATTCTATATGAAAAACTGATTATAATAATATTTCGCGTTCAAACTTTTACACAATATTTTACAAACTTACAATACCGCTTATTTTACATATAGCATGAAATATAGCACACAATAAATTTGATACAAGATGGTTGTGAAGATAATTCTAGCTAGTACACAAGTCGTTCAGCAAAGGCAATAAAGACACGTAATTCATACGTCCAGAAACAAGTCATGCATTCTGGTTTTACTAGGACTACTTCCCATCCTTGGTCTTGTGGAACATAACCGTTATGGCCGTTGATAAGACAGCGTGTTGTAACGTCGTCAAAGGGACGAGAGTTACGTAATGTCCAACAGTCCCGTAACAATCTAAAAACCTCATTTCTTACCCCAATTACCGACTCCGTCACTTGTGGGAACGTTTTATTTAATAGTTGTAGCCCGATGTTCTTGTTCTCACTTTGGTGAGAAGCGAACATTACTAATCCGTAAGCATAACATGCTTCTTTATGTTGCATGTTAGCCGCTTTTTCTAAATCACGAAGTCCAATATTCGGATATATTGAGTCAAAATAATTTCTTAACCCATTGCGTAAAATAGCATTTGGGTTCCCCGCAATATATGTATCAAAGTAAACACATCGTAACTTATTGGTTTCCCAATGTGATATCCCCCATCTTTCAAATGAAAGTCTCTTATAAACCAAGACATTCTTGGAACGTTCTTCGAATATCTTACAAACTGATCTCGCCTTAAATAGTTGTGCCGAAGAATTCTGACCGACTCTAGACAAGATTTCATCAATCATGTCTCCGGGTAGGTCTCTTAAAATATTGGGTTGTCTATCCATTTTGTGTTTTTATACTGTAAAATAGACAAGAGTTAGATTCATAAAAAAAAATACTTATTAATACAAGCAATTTTTACATATATCATAAAGCATAAGCACACTATATTACATATATTACACCACACGAATACAACTATCTTATTCCGACTCGATTGTTTCTTCTTCTTCGGTTTTAGTTCGTTTTGCCAAGTTTCTAGGGATATATGATGTTCCCCTAATACGAGCCGTCGTGATCCACATTGGTTTAGAAAAACCTGGTGGTTTAGAGGTTCCCGGGTCATTGTTACAACTTAAGGACTTCGGGGGTTGACGATACATATAAAGTTCATCGGGGTTGGAATTAGATTTCTCTATATTTATGCCCTTTCCCTTATTATTTTCTTTTGCCTTTTTAATTCATTTGGGGTAATTTCTATAACATCATCGGAATTCTCGTCGGAATCCGATTCATCGGAGAATTGGTAATCCTCCCAATATTTTGCTTCCTTGGCGGAAACACCATTAACCATAATTAACCTTGGTCGGTTGGTTGAGGATTTTCTTTTACTTAACCGTTTTATTATTTCTCCCACCGGTTCTATTTCTTCATCCGGTTCCGATTCTTCTTCCGGTTCCGATTCTTCTTCCGGTTCCGACTCTTCTTCCGGTTCCTCTTCGGGAACTTGTGAATCAGTCCACGAATCATTCCAATTTACATTTGACTCTTCATTATTATTAGGTGAGTCAATGGGACTTGTTCTAGAGGTAGACATCTATCACATAATATCAAACGCGTTAAGAGATTAATATATCACATAATATTCACATGTTAAAAATATATAGTTTCCAACAAAATTTGTTAAGCAATCATTTTTCAAGTAAACACGGTCGAAGTCCAGACTCACTAATGCATCCTAACAAACTCGATAAGACACACTAATGCAAAATTCTGGTTCTCTAAGACCAACGCTCTGATACCAACTGAAATGTCCCGTTCTTATTGATTAAAAACGTTCCATATTAATTGATTTCGTTGCGAGGTTTTGACCTCTATATGAGACGTTTTTCAAAGACTGCATTCATTTTAAAATAAACCATAACCTTTATTTCATCAATAAAGGTTTAAAAAGCTTTACGTAGATTATCAAATAATGATAATCTAAAATATTCTGTTTACACACGACCATTACATAATGGTTTACAATACAAATATGTTACAACAAAATAATTTTCTTGAATGCAGTTTTTACACAATATCATACAAGCATGGACTCCAAATCTCGTCCTTATTTAAGTATGCGACAGCGGAAGCTCTTAATAATCACCTGAGAATAAACATGCTTAAAACATCAACAAAAATGTTGGTGAGTTATAGGTTTAACCTATATATATCAAATCATAATAATAGACCACAAGATTTCATATTTCAATACACATCCCATACATAGAGATAAAAATCATTCATATGGTGAACACCTGGTAACCGACATTAACAAGATGCATATATAAGAATATCCCCATCATTCCGGGACACCCTTCGGATATGATATAAATTTCGAAGTACTAAAGCATCCGGTACTTTGGATGGGGTTTGTTAAGCCCAATAGATCTATCTTTAGGATTCGCGTCAATTAGGGTGTCTGTTCCCTAATTCTTAGATTACCAGACTTAATAAAAAGGGGCATATTCGATTTCGATAATTCAACCATAGAATGTAGTTTCACGTACTTGTGTCTATTTTGTAAATCATTTATAAAACCTGCATGTATTCTCATCCTAAAAATATTAGATTTTAAAAGTGGGACTATAACTCACTTTCACAGATTTTTACTTCGTCGGGAAGTAAGATTTGGCCACTGGTTGATTCACGAACCTATAACAATATATACATATATATCAAAGTATGTTCAAAATATATTTACAACACTTTTAATATATTTTGATGTTTTAAGTTTATTAAGTCAGCTGTCCTCGTTAGTAACCTACAACTAGTTGTCCACAGTTAGATGTACAGAAATAAATCGATAAATATTATCTTGAATCAATCCACGACCCAGTGTATACGTATCTCAGTATTGATCACAACTCAAACTATATATATTTTGGAATCAACCTCAACCCTGTATAGCTAACTCCAACATTCACATATAGAGTGTCTATGGTTGTTCCGAAATATATATAGATGTGTCGACATGATAGGTCGAAACATTGTATACGTGTCTATGGTATCTCAAGATTACATAATATACAATACAAGTTGATTAAGTTATGGTTGGAATAGATTTGTTACCAATTTTTACGTAGCTAAAATGAGAAAAATTATCCAATCTTGTTTTACCCATAACTTCTTCATTTTAAATCCGTTTTGAGTGAATCAAGTTGCTATGGTTTCATATTGAACTCTATTTTATGAATCTAAACAGAAAAAGTATAGGTTTATAGTCGGAAAAATAAGTTACAAGTCGTTTTTATAAAGGTAGTCATTTCAGTCGAAAGAACGACGTCTAGATGACCATTTTAGAAAACATACTTCCACTTTGAGTTTAACCATAATTTTTGGATATAGTTTCATGTTCATAATAAAAATCATTTTCTCAGAATAACAACTTTTAAATCAAAGTTTATCATAGTTTTTAATTAACTAACCCAAAACAGCCCGCGGTGTTACTACGATGGCGTAAATCCGGTTTTACGGTGTTTTTCGTGTTTTCAGGTTTTAAATCATTAAGTTAGCATATCATATAGATATAGAACATGTGTTTAGTTGATTTTAAAAGTCAAGTTAGAAGGATTAACTTTTGTTTGCGAACAAGTTTAGAATTTACTAAACTATGTTCTAGTGATTACAAGTTTAAACCTTCGAATAAGATAGCTTTATATGTATGAATCGAATGATGTTATGAACATCATTACTACCTTAAGTTCCTTGGATAAACCTACTGGAAAAGAAAAAAATGGATCTAGCTTCAATGGATCCTTGGATGGCTCGAAGTTCTTGAAGCAGAATCATGACACGAAAACAAGTTCAAGTAAGATCATCACTTAAAATAAGATTGTTATAGTTATAGAAATTGAACCAAAGTTTGAATATGATTATTACCTTGTATTAGAATGATAACCTACTGTAAGAAACAAAGATTTCTTGAGGTTGGATGATCACCTTACAAGATTGGAAGTGAGCTAGCAAACTTGAAAGTATTCTTGATTTTATGAAACTATAACTTTTGAAATTTATGAAGAACACTTAGAACTTGAAGATAGAACTTGAGAGAGATCAATTAGATGAAGAAAATTGAAGAATGAAAGTGTTTGTAGGTGTTTTTGGTCGTTGGTGTATGGATTAGATATAAAGGATATGTTATTTTGTTTTCATGTAAATAAGTCATGAATGATTACTCATATTTTTGTAATTTTATGAGATATTTCATGCTAGTTGCCAAATGATGGTTCCCACATGTGTTAGGTGACTCACATGGGTTGCTAAGAGCTGATCATTGGAGTGTATATACCAATAGTACATACATCTAAAAGCTGTGTATTGTACGAGTACGAATACGGGTGCATACGAGTAGAATTGTTGATGAAACTGAACGAGGATGTAATTGTAAGCATTTTTGTTAAGTAGAAGTATTTTGATAAGTGTCTTGAAGTCTTTCAAAAGTGTATGAATACATATTAAAACACTACATGTATATACATTTTAACTGAGTCGTTAAGTCATCGTTAGTCGTTACATGTAAATGTTGTTTTGAAACCTTTAGGTTAACGATCTTGTTAAATGTTGTTAACCCAATGTTTATAATATCAAAAGAGATTTTAAATTATTATATTATCATGATATTATGATGTACGAATATCTCTTAATATGATATATATACATTAAATGTCGTTACAACGATAATCGTTACATATATGTCTCGTTTCAAAATCATTAAGTTAGTAGTCTTGTTTTTACATATGTAGTTCATTGTTAATATAATTAATGATATTTTTACTTATCATAATATCATGTTAACTATATATATAACCATATATATGTCATCATATAGTTTTTACAAGTTTTAACGTTCGTGAATCACCGGTCAACTTGGGTGGTCAATTATCTATATGAAACCTATTTCAATTAATCAAGTCTTAACAAGTTTGATTGCTTAACATGTTGGAAACATTTAATCATGTAAATATCAATCTCAATTAATATATATAAACATGGAAAAGTTCGGGTCACTACAATCACCATCTTCACTACCTACACTAGCTTCACTACCAGCATTACCTTCACTAACATTCTCATCAATATCTTGAATAAGTACCCTCTTCCCAGTTTTATTTGGATGCTCAACATAGACATTAAACTCCCTAGTATTATCACTATCCATGTAAGTAAGCATCATAAAACCATCTTCATCATTATCTAACAGATGTAACGCAACATTCAACTCTGTATTCGGTTGCAGATACCTCAATACTACAGGTTCTTGAGGATCATAACCCAACTTTGTTAATACTTGATTAAATTGATAAAATTTAAACTTGTCTACATCAAAACAATCAATGTAGGTTGTTTGTCCACTGTAAACTAGTTCACTACCTTTTTTCATTAGACTATGTAAAAACCCAACCCGTTATCCAACCGAAAACGCTTAATTTTTTTTTTAAAACAGTCCAGTTTCAAGCATATGGAGCGCCGCTCCATATAGGGGCGCGCCGCTCCAAAGTGGCCTGTCCACTTTCTTTTTATGCTCGTTCGTAAAACACGTTCCGCAACACTTTTAAATGAAACAATTTATCATAACACGTCAATATAAGTAAAACTAAGAGTTTCCCACAATAAAATCGAGTTTTACAGCACCGGGCCCACGTCGACCCAAATTACGACAAAGTGACCATTTCGACCCATTTTAGTTTAATACAAAACATAGACCAAGCATGGCGATTGGGAATACGCTACCCAATCCTAATCAAATCCAACATCACGTCTTCTAAAGCAAACTACGCAAGTCCACTAGTCCCGCACACTTACCCGAGCCATCCTCCAAGCAAATCTATAAAAATGTAAACAACGAGAGGGTAAGCTAACGCTTAGTGAATTCAATAATTATACACATACATATATAATATACCTACTTGCAAACACTTACTCACATACCGCATACATGCTAGCAACACAATTAGCTTATCATCACAAGTACAAAGATATAACCTTTAATATCACAAGCTAGCACAACAATAGCATATATATAACCCGAACAATATAATATGCTACACTACAACACAATAACCATGGTTAACCAATCGAACGAGGGAACGGTGTTTAAAGACCGTCGGAGTTCATAACAACCATTAGTGTACTTAACACTTCGTACACTAACCCCACAGGTGGTATCTTAACACGTCGATACTTCACCCTGGGTGGCGTCTTAACACGTCGACACTTCACCCCGAGTGGTGTCTTAACACTTCGACACTTCACTCTTCATTTTACTTAAGGTGGCATCTTAACACGTCGATACTTCACCTCGAGTGGTGCCTTAACACATCGGCACTTCACCCTTCAACTTACTTGGAGTGGCATCTTAGCACATCGATACTTCACTCCGGGTGGTGTCTTAACACATCGACACTTCACCCCGGGTGGCGTCTTAACACATCGACACTTCACCCGTCATATTACTTTGAGTGGTGTCCTAGCACATCGACACTTCACTCGTCACGTGAAATGTGGTGTCTTAGCACATCGACACTTCACATCTCATGCTACAACAAATAAATACATTATATACCTACGCATATAATTATTCCACTCATTTCGTGAACTCGAGCATTACAAACCATGCACGAAATCCCCACCACACGCGACCGAGCAAGATTTTACCTATAATACGCATATAGGTATACACATAATCAATATACAACCTCATTTGGACTCTCGACCCGCCCGAATGAACAACACGTGCAAAATATACCCTTTTGCACTTTTAACGCTACCCGAAGGTCCAAAACTAACGAGACTAGTTCCCGCGTTCTCGAAATACCCAAATATGTCAACTTTAACCTTTAAACGCATACTAGCTCGTATTTTACACAAAACCCATTCCATAGTTGACCAAGTTTGACATTATTGCTAAAACACCAAATTTTAACCTAATATCACTTCTCGCGAGTAATTACATCAAAAGCATCATTTAACACTTAACAAAAGCGTTTAACATCCAACTAATTCCAATTAGTGTCATCCTCAATTTTGACCCAATTCAAATTGCTCATTTTGACCAAAGTCATAAAACGCCCCAAAATCACTAACGACTAGTGATTATATTTCCAAGACAACCACTGATAATGCTAAAAACGAACATATATTTCATAGCATTATCCCTCAAGAAAGACAAGCTTTTAGTTGCAATTGTTCTATTTACAAGTGATATTCGTTTAAATAATAAAAGGTGAAGACAAAAGACAGATTCGACGAATTGAAGACGCAAATGACCAAAAAGCTCAAAAGTACAAAGTACAATCAAAGAGGTTCCAATTATTGATGAGAAACGTCTCAAAATTACAAGAGTACAAGATTCGAAACGCAAAATACAAGATATTAAATTGTACGCAAGGACGTTCGAAAATCCAGAACCGGGACCAGAGTCAACTCTCAACGCTCGACGCAACGGACTAAAAATTACAAGTCAACTATGCACATGAATATAATATAATATATAATTAATTCTTAAAATTAATATATATATATATTATATTATATTATAAAAACAGTCGGCAGAAGAAAACAACAACATGTGAGTCTCCCCAGCTGGCCATACTATCGCATGGCCTGGAGGAGCAAAAGTCATGCGATCGCATGAGCCCCTTTTCCAGCCCACATGCCTATAAAATTCGCAGTTTGGTGAACATCAAACACATCTTTTTCTTCTTCCTTCATACGTAATATATAAATATATATATATATATATATATATATATATATATATATATATATATATATATATATATATATATATATATATTATAATTTTAATTTTAATTTTAAATTCTAATAATAAGGGTATGTTAGCGAATGTTGTAAGGGTGTAAGTCGAAATTCTGTCCGTGTAACGCTACGCTATTTTTAATCATTGTAAGTTATGTTCAACCTTTTTACATTAATGTCTCGTAGCTAAGTTATTATTATGATTATTTAAAACGAAGTAATCATGATGTTGGGCTAAAAATATTAAAATTGGGTAATTGGGCTTTGTACCATAATTGGGGTTTAGACAAAAGAACGACACTTGTGGAAATTAGACTATGGGCTATTAATGGGCTTTATATTTGTTTAACTAAATGATAGTTTGTTAATTTTAATATAAAGATTTACAATTGGACGTCCCTATAAATAACCATATACACTCGATCGGAAACGATGGGCGGATATTTATATGTACGAATAATCGTTCATTTAACCGGACACGGGAATGGATTAATAGTCTATGGAATTATTAAAAAAGGGGTGAAATTATGTACAAGGACACTTGGAATAATTGATAACAAAGTATTAAAACCTTGGGTTACACGCAGTCGATATCCTGGTGTAATTATTAAACAAAGTATTAAGACCTTGTTACAGTTTAATCCCCAATTAGTTGGAATATTTGACTTCGAATATAAGGATAATTTGACGAGGAGACTCGCACTTTATATTTATGACTGATGGACTGTTATGGACAAAAACCAGACGGACATATTAAATAATCCAGGACAAAGGACAATTAACCCATGGGAATAAACTAAAATTAACACATCAAACATCATGATTATGGAAGTTTAAATAAGCATAATTCCTTTATTTTCATATTTAATTGCACTTCTAATTATCACATTTTTATTTATTGTCATTGTATTTAATTGCACTTCTAATTATCACACTTTTTAATTATCACAATTTTATTTCATCGCACTTTTATTTATTGCAATTTCATTATCGTTATTTATTTTACGCTTTAAATTAAGTCTTTTATTTATTTAATATTTTACATTAGGTTTTAACTGCGACTAAAGTTTTAAAAATTGACAAACCGGTCATTAAACGGTAAAAACCCCCTTTTTTTAATAATAATATTACTTATATATATTTGTATTTTTATAAGATAAAACTAATATAGCGTTAAGCTTTGTTTAAAAGATTTCCCTGTGGAACGAACCGGACTTACAAAAAACTACACTACTGTACGATTAGGTACACTGCCTATAAGTGTTGTAGCAAGGTTTAGATATATCAATTCTATAAATAAATAAATATCTTGTGTAAAATTGTATCATATTTAATAGTATTTTCTAGTAAAATATAAGCTATTTCATATACGCCTCTACGCACATCAAGTATTTTTGGCGCCGCTGCCGGGGAACATTCTTGCTTAAACGCCTAAAGCGCAACGCTAATTTTATAAAAAAAAGATTTTATTAATTTTTAGTTTACTTTTATAAAAATAAGTTTTTGTAAAAATACGTTTTAAATATTCAAAAATATAAAAAGAAAAATAAAAATATAAATATTTTTAAGAGTTTGTTAAATATATAAGTTCTATAAAAGTTTCTTTATCTTTATTTTATAAAAAAATAAGTTTTATTTAATTTATATAAATATATTATAATTATATAAAACAGAAAATTTAAAACAGAAAACTGAAAAAAAAATATTAAAACTCGAGGCCCGTACTGTAGCAGCCCATAACCTGGCCCAAAACCCTGGCTCATGCGATCGCATGAGCCCGAAGGCAATTTCTCATGCGATCGCATGAGTGTGTCTGACACGCCAACAGGAAACCCTATTCTGCATTAATTACGGAGTATATATTATTATTATTATCTAAACCCTAATTAGGGTTGTTTTTTAATATTAATATTTAGTTTAAGTTTTTATTAATTAATTTATATATTTAGTTTAATTAGTTTTAATAAATTACAAAATTAATAGTTTTATAAAATAAATAATATAAAAATAATATTTTTATAAAAATTGTACTTTTTTCAACTTTAAGTATATTTTTATATTTTGTACCCCTTTTTATCGTTTTAGCGTAATTTTTGTATTTTTCGCTCGTATTTAGTTTTAAGATATAGTTTTTACCATAGTTATTTTTACTTCTAGATTTTTAAGATTTGCCGTAAAATCCCTTAAGTGCTTTTTCTTTAGACTAAGATTTAGGTGCTTTAGAATTTTGCGACGCCTTTTTAAGTTTTAGTACCTTTTTAAGTTATTGCCATTTGGGATATAGTATTTATTTTAAGCTTTAATATTTTTAGACTCAACTTTTAATTTTTAGTTTTTATTTCCTTTTTAAGTTTCGACGCGCTACTTTCTTATTTTTATTTTTTCGACGCCTATTATTTTTCAATCTTTTATTTTTCGACGTTTTTTGACGCGCTCTTTTTCTTTCTTATTTCTCGCCATTCTAGTTTTAGGACATAGAATTTTCTACTTCTTCTCTAAATTTCTTTAAATTACGAAAATTTATTTTTAGTGGTTAAATTGATAGACATCAAAACTTTCTGGTTCGTAGTAATAGTTGAATTTGTACGTAGACCGGGTTATTGGAGCCAAACAGTACTCAATTATATTGAGACCAAACGAATCCTGCCCCTCTGCTGCATCTTTTGGCTATTCGAAATGTGGGCAAAATCAGAAAAGTCTATTAATTGGATAACTTATATAATTTTTCTTTCTTTTAAAAAAAACTAATAGGATATTCAGTGAATGCACCGAGCAAAACGTTCACCACCTTTTGTACGTTCATCACCTGTAACTCGATCAAGACATCTAGCAAACATCGTTGCCGTTGATTTTTCTTTAGAATCGTCATCCAGTCGACCAAGTACTCCAATTCAAATTTCTGATAATCCATTTTTTGAACCCGACCTCACAATTGAGAATCCGGAGAATATTCAGGGACAATTCGTAGATCCTGAACCACTAATCTTTTCTCCGGAACCACCAATCATTCAAACAGAGATTATTGAGGAACGAACCATTAAATCAGAATCCTCTAGTGATTCAGATTCAACAAATTCAATCATGGAGAATCTGGAACCTCTAAGTATGGAAGACCGAATGAGAGCTAAACGCACTGGCCAAGGTCACGCAATTACTCAACCAGACATTAATGCGCCAGATTATGAAATCAAAGGACAAATTCTACACATGGTAACTAATCAATGCCAATTTAGTGGTGCGCCGAAGGAAGATCCAAATGAACATCTTCGTACCTTTAATAGGATCTGCACTCTATTTAAAATAAGAGAAGTTGAGGATGAGCAGATATATCTCATGTTATTTCCGTGGACTTTAAAGGGAGAAGCCAAAGATTGGTTGGAATCATTACCTGAAGGGGCGATTGATACATGGGACGTTTTAGTTGAAAAATTTCTTAAACAATTCTTTCCGGCATCTAAAGCCGTGAGACTTCAAGGAGAAATTGTTACGTTCACACAAAAGCCAAATGAAACTCTATATGAGGCTTGGACTAGATTTGGAAAGTTATTGAGAGGATGTCCGCAACATGGTCTAGACACCTGTCAAATAGTACAAATATTTTACCAAGGATGCGACATCAC
Organism: Rutidosis leptorrhynchoides; assembly: GCF_046630445.1. Lineage (NCBI taxonomy): Eukaryota > Viridiplantae > Streptophyta > Magnoliopsida > Asterales > Asteraceae > Rutidosis > Rutidosis leptorrhynchoides. The sequence continues at coordinate 537,088,999 of NC_092335.1, read as the reverse complement.
TACAAGAAAAGACATAGATATAGCAGCTGGTGGTTCTATTATGAAGAAAACAGAAACTGATGCTTACAAAATTATTGATAACACTGCTTCCCACTCACATGAGTGGCACCAAGAAAAAGATATCGTTAGATCATCTAAAGCCGCTAGAGCCGATTCTAGCCATGACTTAGATTCCATTTCCGCAAAGATAGATGCTGTCGAGAGACGAATGGAAAAGATGACTAAGGATATTCACTCAATACGAATTAGTTGTGAGCAGTGTGGAGGACCACATTTGACAAAAGATTATCTTAGTATTGAACTAACAATGGAACAAAGGGAGAATGTTTCATATCTAAACCAAAGGCCTGGAAATAATTATCAGAATAATTATCAATCGCCAAGACCGATCTACAATCAAAATCAGAATTATAACCGTAATGTTCCATACAACAACCAACAAGGTCCTAGTAATCAACAAGTATCCAATAATACTTACAATCAGCAAAGACCTAATTTTCAAAACAAACCACCACAAACCGATGATAAAAAGCCAAATTTAGAAGATATGATGACGAAGCTAGTTGAATCTCAAACGCAGTTTTTCACATCTCAGAAACAAACCAATGAACAAAATGCTCAAGCATTTAGAAATCAACAAGCTTCTATTCAAAATCTGGAACAAGAAGTAAGTAACCTAGCAAGGTTAATAGGTGAAAGAAAACCGGGAAGTCTACCTAGTGATACAAATGCTAACCCCCGGAATGAAACAGCTAAAGCCATTACCACGAGAAGTGGTATTACACTTAAACCACCTGAAATACCTGTAATTTCTGATGAAGCTATTCCTACTCCACAAGAACCACAATCTGATCAAGATAAGGAAAAAGAACCGGTAGTTGAAAAGGTTAATGAAGATAACACAGTTAAGGCTAAACCTTATGTTAAACCATACCAACCACCACTTCCTTACCTGAGTAAAATGAGAAAAGAGAGACTTGAAACCGAGCAATCCAAATTCTTGGATATGTTTAAATAGATAAATGTAAATCTTCCTTTCATTGATGTGATTTCAGGAATGCCTAGATATGCTAAATTTCTGAAAGATCTAATCACAAATAGAAAGAAAATGGAAGAACTCTCTGCTGTTACTATGAATGCTAATTGTTCTGCAGTGCTGTTGAATAAGATACCAGAAAAATTATTTGATCCAGGAAGTTTCACAATTCCATGTTTTCTAGGTAGTCTTAATTCAATAGAAGCATTGGCAGACTTAGGTGCTAGCATAAATTTAATGCCGTATTCATTATACGCTAAACTAGACCTCGGAGAATTGAAACCAACAAGAATAAGTATACAACTAGCCGATTGATCAGTAAAATATCCTAGAGGGATAATGGAGAACATGCTAGTTAAAGTTGGTACTTTAGTATTTCCAGTAGATTTTGTTGTTCTGGACATGGAAGAAGTTCTCGAGTTCCTCTCATATTAGGAAGACCATTTTTAAACACGGCTAAAGCAATTATAGACGTGTTTGGTAAGAAACTGACCCTAAGTATAGAGGACGAGAGTGTTACCTTTTCTGTTGATAGAGCCATGCAACAACCGCAAGCTGCAGATGATACTTGTTATTATATTCAAACTATAGAATCACATGCAAAATTGTTAGAAGAATTTCCAGAATTACAAGGAACAGGAGAATGTTCTTTAGGAGAAGGAACTGAACCAATTGATGAAACTGATATGTTAGATACACTTATGGCCAATGGATATGAACCAACAACAGAAGAAATTCAAATGCTAAAAGAAGAAGACAGATATCGATACAAATCATCGATAGAAGAACCACCGACATTAGAGTTAAAGCCACTTCCAAACCATTTGGAATACGCTTATTTACATGGTGAATCTGAATTACCTGTAATAATATCGTCTTCTCTTACTGAAAATGAAAAATCTCAGCTCATTTCTGTGTTGAAAGCTCATAAACCAGCCATTGCATGGAAGATTCATGATATTAAAGGAATAAGTCCTTCGTATTGCACACATAAAATCCTTATGGAAGAAGGTCATAAAACGTATGTGCAACGCCAACGAAGATTAAATCCTAATATGCAAGATGTTGTTAAGAAAGAAATTATTAAACTGCTTGATGCAGGCTTAATTTATCCAATTTCTGATAGTCCATGTGTAAGCCCAGTTCAATGCGTACCTAAGAAGGGTGGCATGTCTATCATCACAAATGAGAAAAATGAGCTTATTCCTACTAGGACTGTAACAGGATGGCGTGTTTGTATAGATTATAGAAAATTAAATGATGCCACCAGAAAAGATCACTTTCCCTTACCTTTCATTGATCAAATGTTGGAAAGATTAGCCGGAAATAGTTACTATTGTTTTCTTGATGGTTTTTCCGGATATTTTCAAATTCCAATAGCACCCGAGGACCAAGAGAAAACCACATTCACGTGCCCTTATGGTACTTTTGCTTACAAACGCATGCCATTTGGACTTTGCAATGCCCCTGCAACCTTTCAAAGGTGCATGATGGCAATTTTTCACGACATAATAGAAGAATGCATGGAAGTTTTCATGGATGACTTTTCAGTCTTCGGTGATACATTTGAATCATGTTTAGTTAATCTTGAACGAATGCTTATTAGATGCGAACAATCAAATCTAGTTCTAAATTGGGAGAAATGCCATTTCATGGTTAAAGAAGGCATCGTTCTTGGTCATAAAATTTCAAAGGAAGGAATTGAAGTGGATAGAGCTAAAGTAGATGTAATTGCTAAACTTCCACATCCCACCAATGTTAGAGGAGTCAGGAGTTTTCTAGGGCATGCCGGTTTTTACCGACGTTTCATAAAAGATTTTTCTAAAATTGCCACTCCTATGAATAAACTCCTAGAAAAGGATGCTCCATTCATCTTTTCAGATGAATGCATCAAATCTTTTAATATTCTTAAAGAGAAACTCAGTAATGCGCCGATTATGATAACTCCAAATTGAAATCTACCGTTTGAACTAATGTGCGATGCAAGTGTTTTTGCAATGGGAGCCGTTTTAGGATAAAAGATTGAAAAACGATTTCAACCTATTTACTATGCTAGTAAGACGTTACAAGGAGCACAAACAAATTACACAACTACTGAAAAAGAACTCCTTGCTATTGTCTTTGCTTTTGACAAATTTCATCCATATCTCGTTCTAGCTAAAACGGTGGTCTATACTGACCATTCTGCTCTTAGATACCTATTTTTGAAACAAGATGCTAAACCACGATTAATCCGTTGGATCTTACTCTTACAAGAGTTTGATATTGAAATCCGAGATAAAAAGGGAGCAGAAAATGTCGCAGCTGATCATCTTTCTCGTCTTGAAAATCCTGAATTAGAAGTTCTAAATGAATTGACCATACAAGAAAACTTTCCTGATGAATATCTATTAAAGATAGATTATAATAAAATTCCATGGTTTGCAGACTATGCAAACTTAGTATGTGGATTCCTTGAAAAAGGATTATCGTACCAAAAACAAAAGAAATTCTTTAGTGATATAAAACACTATTTCTGGGAAGATCCACATTTGTTTAAAAGTTGTCCCGATGGAATAATACGCCGATGTGTATTCGGAGATGAAGCTAGTCAAATCTTAAACCATTGTCACACAGGACCAACAGGAGGGCATTATGGGCCTCAACTTACAGCAAGAAAAGTTTACGATGCTGGATTCTATTGGCCTACAATTTACAAATACGCACACCTTCTTTGCAAATCCTGTGATGCTTGTCAAAGGGCCGGAAAAATAAGTCAACGTGATGAAATGCCACAAAATGTCATTCAAGTATGTGAAGTATTTGACATTTGGGGTATTGACTTTATGGGTCCATTTCCAAAATCTCATAATAATCTATATATTGTCGTTGCCATTGATTATGTATCTAAATGGGCGGAAGCACAAGCTCTCCTAACTAACGATGCACGAGTTGTAGTCAACTTTTTAAAACGTCTTTTTGCAAGGTTTGGAACACTGAAAGCTTTAATAAGTGATCGGGGAACTCATTTCTGTAATAACCAACTTGAGAAAGTTCTTAAAAGATATAGAGTAACTCATAAAATCTCCACCGCATATCATCCACAGACAAGTGGACAAGTTGAAAATACCAACCGAGCTTTAAAACGTATTTTAGAGAAAATCGTAGGATCAAATCCGAAGGAATGGTCCATTAAATTGGAGGATGCACTCTGGGCTTTTAGAACAGCCTACAAAACTCCAATTGGAACAACACCTTTTAAACTCGTTTACGGAAAAGCACGTCATCTTCCAGTAGAAATTGAACACAAAGCATTTTGGACTTTGAAGACATGTAATCTTAATTTACATGAAGCCGGACGTCTACGATTAAGTCAATTAAACGAATTAGAAGAATTAAGACATGAAGCATACGAAAATTCGTTGATCTTTAAGGAAAGAACGAAGAAATGGCATGATAAAAGAATCAGAAGTTCAAAAGAATTTAAAGAAGGAGACAGAGTTCTTCTTTTCAATTCACGATTCAAGCTATTTCCTGGAAAATTGAAATCAAGATGGTCTGGACCATTTATAGTCAAAAGAGTTTTCCCATACGGAACAGTAGAATTGATAAATTCAAATGGGATTGAATTTAAGGTTAATGGTCACAGAGTTAAACATTACATAGATAGTCCGATGAAAGTTAACAACGAAGTTAATCACAATTTCGACACCACAGCTAACTAAGTGTGGGGAGAATCAAGTCTTTAAAAGATAATATGTATTTCTATTAGAGTTAGATTTTCTGTTTTCGTGTAGTTCTCGAGAATGGAACCCGAATGGTCTTTCCCTAGCAGACCCTAAAGAACTAGTCTTCTCCCCCATTCTGAATTTTTATTTTTTTTAGGTTTTATGAGATGAAGACTTCCTGTGAATTAAACCATGGTCTAATGCTACACGCTTTGATCATTAAACGTAATAATGACACCCTTCCAAGTGAAATAGTATCATTAATCAGAGGTAAATTGGACGGAGTAAGAAAAGAATCCAGATGCGAAAATAATAAGTTACAATTTGGTAAAGAAAAATCAAAATCCGCAGCGAAAAGAAGAGCACGACACCTTGAAAGATGTCACAAATGCAGAAAATGGTCACACGAAGGAAAATGCTCGACGAATCAGACATATTCAAATACCGAATTTGTTACTTTATGCAGAGATGGACCGTTCATATGTTTAGAATAAAAAACATTGAATGCTCGAGGTTACGCCTATGTAGCTATGGAAAACCAATTAGTCCGACTATCTTATGAGTGGGCTAGAGCATATCACTAAGAAATCTATTTCGCAGGTAAGTATGTACAGTTTTTATTTTTATTTTTATTTTTAACCTTTTGATAATAAACGCTAAATCGTTCGCTATAAAGTATTAAATTGGTATTCAATAAAATTATGTCTTGCGACCGAAATTATTGATATCATACAAAAATTTACTACATCACTGCAAAATTTACCGTTTATTCGTAAGGTATAAATATCTTTAATCAATCAACCCAAAATATTTCAAAAATTCGTCATGAGTTAAACTAGGTCATGGAACCGAAATTACTTTACCGAAAAGAGGGGCGTATATTTTTGATAATATTTGATTGATTAAAGTGGGATAAAAGACCAAAAAGATTTTTAATTTTATTTTTACTTTATTTTTAAAATTAATATATAAATATTAAATTAATATTGTAAACTTCTTTAAAATTGTAAATATTTGGAAAATTAATATTTATAATATAAGTTTGTATGTATAAAAACAAAATATAAGTTTAGAGTGAATTTTTAAATTTTATTAATATGAATTTTTAATTTTATGCATCTTAAATTTAAGTTTGGTGTGAATTTAAAAACAAAAGTTTTCTTAGAGGCGTATATGAAATAGCTTATATTTTACTAGGAAATACTATTAAATATGATACAATTTTACACAAGATATTTATTTATTTATAGAATGGATATACCTAAACCTTGCTACAACACTTATAGGCAGTGTACCTAATCGTACAGTAGTGTAGTTTTTAGTAAGTCCGGTTCGTTCCACATGGAAATCTTTTAAACAAAGCTTAACGCTATATTAGTTTTATCTTATAAAAATACAAATATATATAAGTAATATTATTATTTAAAAAGGGGGTTTTTACCGTTTAATGACCGGTTTGTCAATTTTTAAAACTTTAGTCGCAGTTAAAACCTAATATAAAATATTAAATAAATAAAAGACTTAATTTAAAGCGTAAAATAAATAACGATAATGAAATTGCAATAAATAAAAGTGCGATGAAATAAAATTGCGATAATTAAAAAGTGTGATAATTAGAAGTGCAATTAAATACAATGACAATAAATAAAAATGTGATAATTAGAAGTGCAATTAAATATGAAAATAAAGGAATTATGCTTATTTAAACTTCCATAATCATGATGTTTGACGTGTTGATTTTTGTTTATTCCCATGGGTTAATTGTCCTTTGTCCTGGATTATTTAATATGTCCGTCTGGTTTTTGTCCATAACAGTCCATCAGTCATAAATATAAAGTGTGAGTCTCCTCGTCAAATTATCCTTATATCCGAAGTCAAATATTCTAACTAATTGGGGACTTAAACTGTAACAAGGTCTTAATACTTTGTTTAATAATTACACCAGGATATCGACTGCGTGTAACCCAAGGTTTTAATACTTTGTTATCAATTATGCCAAGTGTCCTTGTACATAATTTCACCCCTGTTTTAATAATTCCATAGACTAGTAATCCATTCCCGTGTCCGGTTAAATGAACGATTATTCGTACATATAAATATCCCGCCCATCGTGTTCGATCGAGTGTATATGGTTATTTATAGGGACGTCCAATTGTAAATCTTTTTATTAAAATTAACAAACTATCATTTAGTTAAACAAATATAAAGCCCATTAATAGCCCATAGTCTAATTTCCACAAGTGTCGTTCTTTTGTCCAAACTCCAATTATGGTACAAAGCCCAATTACCCAATTTTAATATTTTTTGCCAAACATCATGATTACTTCATTCTAAATAAGCATAATAATAACTTAGCTACGAGACATTAATGTAAAAAGGTTGAACATAACTTACAATGATTAAAGATAGCGTAGCGTTACACGGACAGAATTTCGACTTACACCCTTACAACATTCGCTAACATACCCTTATTATTAGAATTTAAAATTAAAATTAAAATTAAAATTAAAATTATATATATATATATATATATATATATATATATATATATATATATATATATTACGTATGAAGGAAGAAGAAAAATATGTGTTTGATGTTCACCAAACTGCGAATTTTATAGGCATGCGGGCTGGAAAAGGGGCTCATGAGATCGCATGAGTTTTGCTCCTCCAGGCCATGCGATCACATGGCCAGCTGGGGAGGCTCACATGTTGTTGTTTTCTTCTGCCGACGGTTTTTATAATATAATATAATATATATATTAATTTTAAGAATTAATTATATATTATATTATATTCATGTGCATAGTTGACTTGTAATTTTTAGTCCGTTGTGTCGAGCGTTGAGAGTTGACTCTGGTCCAGGTTCCGGATTTTCGAACGTCCTTGCGTACAATTTAATATCTTGTATTTTACGTTTTGAATCTTGTACTCTTGTAATTTTGAGACGTTTCTCATCAATAATTGGAACCTCTTTGATTGTACTTTGTACTTTTGAGCTTTTTGGTTATTTGCGTCTTCAATTCGTCGAATCTGTCTTTTGTCTTCACCTTTTATTATTTAAATGAATATCACTTGTAAATAGAACAATTGCAACTAAAAGCTTGTCTTTCTTGAGGGATAATGCTATGAAATATATGTTCGTTTTTAGCATTATCAAATATTCCCACACTTGAGCGTTGCTTGTCCTCAAGCAATATAGTCTTGAAATATACTAGAATCACTTCTTTATTCTTCACACTTTGTACATCAGTGATTTCTATATGGCGGTATGAACAATGGTAGTAACGATGTGGTTTGCAGTCTCACATGACTATAAAAATTTAGATCCATTAAGAAAATTGGATCTTTATGAAAATATTTGATCTTTTGAAAATTAAATCTAGCTTTTACCCTAGATAAGTTTTCTGGAATAACCCTTCACCGGTGTTTGCATATTGTTTTTGTGGGTTTGGTGGGTTTCAGATTTGAAAATTTTAGTTCAAAACTTGCGGTTTTGTGTCACCCACTTGCTAACCTTGTATTGGGAAAGCAACACGTCCAGTATACTTGTTCCGTATATTACCTTTCGGTAAACTACCTTCCGGTTGTAAAGGAAAGCGTTGAACAAGCAACTGTTAAGGCAATGTCCCCTGACATGCTTTTAATTATGGTCTACAACGTATCGGATGCAATTACTATCCTTGGTATGAGCAATAGTAAAGCTCACCCTTATAATTTTCCGGTCTGGCACAAGGTCCTGTCTTTGACCATGCTATGCAACCACCGTTCTTACGGTTGACACCCGATTTGGTTCAGGTGACCTAATGAATTCCAGGTGAATTCCTAGGATTTTACGTTCAATGGTAATGAACGCATTGAAAATGGGTTTTCAGAAAACAAATCAGTTTGTAATTTTGATCAAAATATTTTCTCGTTCAAGCTCGAGTTTAGATATCATCGAATTCCATGAGTTTGTAATTCTCAATCTTTAAGGTTAATTTCTAGGATTGAGTAATATCAGGCTTAAAAGCTGATTTTTGATCTTTAAGGAGATTATCCTTTTCTGGGGATCTGATTCATTAGTCTTATCCAGCTAATTTGGACGGCGTCCTCCCCATTTTACGAGACAGATCCTCTCATGGTTAGGATAAGTCTGACCACTTGGCGACCCTGTTTGATGCTGAGGTCCGTGGATTTCCTGCTGATTTTAGTGACGACTTTTCTAGATTTTTCGTCAACCTACAGCTGGTCTGGACGACAACTTCATGACCTAAATCAAGAAGCGTGTTTCTTTTTCGGAAGACTTTACTTCCTTTTAATGATGGAATTGATTCATCGTGTAGATCCATCTTTCTTTCAAATATATTACAGTAAATCGGGTAAAACTGATTAAAATCGTCCAAAACAAAAGTATCTTCAGTTATTTGTTACAAAAATATGTGTGATATATGTTTTAAATAACTTGGTAAATTTTCCCACACTTGGCTTTATTTTCCTTTTTATTGTCCTCTATTCCATTTTAAATGAATTCTAACATTTTGGGTTGTTTCTCAATTTATGTCCTTTCCGAGGTAACAATAATTTCGGTGTTAACACCTAGTTTTATCGTTCATAAATATGTATAAACATGATTTTGAATTCATTTAATTGAAAATTTTGAAAATTTTTACTAGAATTGGGTAGTCAGTATATAAGACTAGGGCTGTTCTTTATTATCAGAGAGCACTAGATTCTAATAAACTACTGCGTTACTAGTATTTCTAATGGTAACCAAGTGTACAAGTCAAAAATTTTTAAAATTCCGAAAGAATTTAACCCCTTCCCACACTTAAGATCTTGCAATGCCCTCATTTGCAAGAAATCAGTAACATTTTAAATTATTGAGGGTGATTAGCGTAGAAAAATGATTAAATTTTACCAAAATTTCCAAACATATTGGCGTTTGTTTGCTGAATGATAAATGGTGCACATCATTTGTTCATTCCGTCTTGTTGTTTCATCACATTTGTTTTTCATTTTGTCGTCAAAAGTACTAGCTTTTGCTGAACTTAATGCCAGTCTTTGAAAATGCGCTGTTTTACCCTGTTTTGTACAATTGACAATATACATACAATACAAATATAAACATGCATGACAATTTGAAATGGGACTTAATATCCCACTTTCAAATCCTAAATGTGAAATATTAGTACACAATAATAATAAAAATGCTAAAAATTAAATGGATAGGGGTTCCAGTTCTAAAAGGACCCGTTCATATACATTATAAACGATTCACAATAGTTGATTACATCGCGAGGTATTTTGACCTCTATATGATACATTTTACAAACATTGCATTCGGTCATAAAAGACAAACTTTCTTTACAACGAAAGTTGACGGCATGCACACCATTTCATAATACATCTAACTATAATTGACATAATAATAATCTTGATGAACTCAATGACTCGAATGCAACGTCTTTCAAAATATGCCATGAATGACTCCAAGTAATATCCTTAAAATGAGCTAATGCACAGCGGAAGATTTCTTTAATACCTGAGAATAAACATGCTTTAAAGTGTCAACCAAAAGGTTGGTGAGTTCATAGGTTTATCATAACAATCATTTCAATATATTAATAGACCACAAGATTTCTGTTTATAAATATATGTACACTCGCAAGTGTATAAAAGTATTCTATAAGTTGTAGGCACCCGGTAACAAGCCTTAACGTTCATGTTTTACCCTCTAAAGTACACCAGATTAGGTGTGTTTAAAATAACCTCGAAGTACTAAAGCATCCCATAGTCAGGATGGGGTTTGTTAGGCCCAATAGATCTATCTTTAGGATTCGCGCCTACCGTACATAGACAAGTAGTTCAATGTTACCAAGCTAAGGGTATATTTCTGGTTTAAACTCACGTAGAATTAGTTTTAGTACTTGTGCCTATTTCATAAAACATTTATAAAAACAGCGCATGTATTCTCAGTCCCAAAAATATATATAAAAGGGAGCAAATGAAACTCACCATACTGTATTTCGTAGTAAAAATACATATAACGTCATTTAACAAGTGCAAGGTTGGCCTCGAATTCACGAACCTATATTAATTATATATATTTATATGTTGGTCAATATTTGTCTAACAATTTTTGATCAAGTCATAGTGTACCACAATCCTAATGCTCGAGACTAATATGCAAAAGTCAACAAAAGTCAACTTGACCCAAAATGACTTCTAAAATTTATACGTGTTTATTATATAACTTAACTATAGTCATTTTATATATTTAAATATATTTATTAGATTTTATAATAATAAAAGTCATTTATTAATAAAAATTTATATTAACGTTTATATATGATAAAATATACTTTTATATATCTTAAGTAGTAAAATTTATAAAGTTCACTTAATATCGTAAAACTATAGTGGTAAGTATTATTAATGTAATTATATTACGCGTGGTGAAAAATATCTTTGTATCCCCTATTTATTTGATAAAATAATATTGATCATAATAATAATAAGTAAAAGTTGTATTATTTTGTAATAATAATTATTATTATTCTATAAAAAAATAACAATATTTATATTTACTAAAAATGGTAGTATGATAGAATGATAATACTAACATAATAGTAATAATGATATTTTATAATAACAATGATGTTTCTATTAAAATAATAACGACGATAGTAATAATAATCATTTTAACAATAATACTAAAATTCAGTTGACTATAACTTCTAATCCGTTCATCGAAACCATTCGATATCTAAATGAAAAGTTCTTAATTTTTCGATAACTTTCCAATGACATGCATATCATATACCCTATCTCAGTAGCATATGTATCTAATTCAGGATTCAACAAACCTATCTAAGGACAATATCGAATGTACAAGCATGCATAATCCTATATACTCGAGCACTAGTCAGGGATACACTATTGATATATAAAAGTTAAGTTATGAGTGCTCACGTATCAATATTGAGATTCAATATTGCAGGAAAGTACGTAGACGCAACGGAGATGATAAACACTAGATTGACCTCACGAGCATACCCATGAACTATACCCATCACCTCCATAGCTATAACCCATAATTTCCTTAGCTTCGACTCATTCAAAAAACTATTTTGAAATCACTCGGACATCACTCCGTCGTAATATTTTATGTATACTAATAATATCTTGAAATAATACAGAGCAAATATATATATATATATATATATATATATATATATATATATATATATATATATATATATATATATATATAAATCGATTGAGAGAGTTTAGAGAAATATATTTTCAAGTTTCTATGAAATAATGAAACCTATTGAATTCTATTTATAATAGATTTTTGAATTATTAAAGTGAATTATTAAAGTATGAATTATTAAAGTGAATTATTAAAGTATGAATTATTAAAGTGAATTATTAAAGTATAAATTATTAAAGTGAATTATTAAAGTATGAATTATTAAAGTGAATTATTAAAGTATGAATTATTAAAGTGAATTATTAAAGTATGAATTATTAAAGTGAATTATTAAAGTTAAAGTAAAGTAAAAGTAAAGTAAAGGTAAAGTTAAAGTATAGTAAAAGTATAAAAATTATGTATGTATAATACGCGTATAAATATATATAATATTAATTTAAATCGTTATATATATTTAATGAAATAAAATATAAATATCGTTATATTTATTATACTGGTTAAGTAATGAGTTGTCAAAAGTGATTCTAGATATTTATAAAAGTTATATACGTTTTAATAATAAAGTTCTTTTTAAACTGAAAACGTTTTTGTACGTTTGAAAATAGATTAATAGAATATTATGGAAACCAATTCTCCACTAGCTTTTGTCTAACTTTCGTAAATGACACTTTTTATTTTTATTTATAAATAGCTTTACAAATTATTCCGAATATCGTTAAGAGGGATAGATTTTCTCAAATCATAGTGGACCTCTCAACAGAGACTTGTAATCATAATTCAATGTTTCTGATAATTCAATCATTTAATATATTTTATTTAATTTCATCGATAATCATATTGAAACAAATACGTTCATATAAAGTATTATACGTTTAAATACTTTGTTGACATTTTCAATTTATAACATATACACATATACATACATATTCATATATGTTCATTTAATGGTTCGTGAATCATTGGAATTTGGTCGAGGTTTAAATGAATGTATAAACATAGTTTAAAATCCTTGAGATTTAACTTAACAAACATTGCTTATCGTGTCAGAATAATATAAAGATAAAGTTTAAATTTAGTCAGAAATTTCCGGGTCGTCACAGTACCTACCCGTTAAAGAAATTTCGTCCCCGAAATTTGATAGAGGTCGTTATGGCTAACAATGAGAATGTTATTATGACGATTATGAAGTTTTATCATGTCTAAGAAGTATGGATAAAATAATTCGATTACTCAAAGCGTATGAGGGAAGTTATCGTAAATGAAGGAAATAAGATTATAGTGATTCGTCATATCTTTTGACGTCATCACAATTGATCTCTGAATTTAAAGAAAATCTTTGTAATCTATGTTGGATTTGATGCTTCAGTGATTAAGGAGATTATGATTCTCTTCGAATTAATACGATAATCCATCTTGATTTCTCTGTCGAGTATTTCACTATAAATCCACCTCCTTCGTTTCCTTACAACTCACACTTTCTATTCTTTCTCCCTCAACTCATATTTTAAAGTATTTGTCAATATGCTTCATCCAGTACTGATTCTCGATATACTCCTCACTTTCATATCTGTCGTTCTTCTTTTTCATCTGCCTCCGGAAGAATCTATTTACTTCTACTATACTTTCGGTTTTATAGTGTTTTTAGTTCTTCCGTGTCTTTATATTGCTATATGCATCGATATATACGGTTTATAATTTTTGGGTGGTTGTTGGGTTTTATATCTTCCCTTATATTTCAAAGCCCCTGCTTTTGTCTTCTATAATCATTGATATCCATAGTTAATGCTCCCTTCTATTTGCTGCGATTTATACTCCAATTTTTATTTTGGAGTTTTGTCCTTTCGTTTCTTCTTCTTGCGATTAAGCAACGTTTGTAATGGTCCAGTATTCGCAGATATGAATTCAGAATGAACATAGTTAATGTTCTAAGAAGGAAATGGTAATGGCACGATCTTGATTTGTTAATTTACCAGAATACCCTGAAAAGACCGAATCATCAAGAAAATATATTCTTGATATTTTTAGAGATTAAATAGAATACAAGAGTCGTGTAACATGGAACATGATGACGGCATGGTCTGTGAATCGTCATGTCCCATTAGAAACTCAGCATGACTTACTGTAATATAATCACATTGATCAAGTGTCATTATATTATACTAACTCATGCTTCAGTTCCCAACACTACTTCAAAACATTCATAATTTAAACTCGAAAGTTTATAGAATATAGAAACTAATAGTTTCTTATATGATGTAACACTGATAGCGCAAAGAGATAAATGACTTCAGATAAGATTAGTTGTGAAAATATCTTCAGAAATATCGCGGATATTTATAATGAAAGATATGATAATATCTTAGAATTTCTAATATTGATGGATGATGATGAAGATTTTTCTGTAAAGGTTTAGAATAAAGAGTAAGGTATTCGTTAATGACTTTAGTAGGCACTGAATCATTTGGATTCTTTGAAGGTAGATTTAGTCTTTGTGATTTGTCCACAGCCTCCTTCATAGTCTGTTCAATCCGTTTTCCAGTTCCAAACCTTATCTTTTTCTCAGCTTTACCACCTTACGATTCTTTGTCATCAAACTTTTTACTGTTAAGATCGTTTACAGTTTTTGATGCTTCGTCAGCATTTCAAGAACTAGTTTGCAGTTCAAAATATTTTTCAGAACTTCACATTCAAAGTATGTAAGTCCAGGAGATAAACGTTTTACCTACACATATAACTGTTGGCGTAGACATGCTGCGAGATTTCAAAATACTGGTTACTGTTTTCTGATGATTCGTATGACAATTCTCGTTACAAGATGCGAATGAGTAAATGATGTGATTTCAATAAATATAATGATTTTTCAAAAAGTCAAAGATAATTGAAGTTGTTGGTAAGTTTATTGCTAAGGTGGCGAGATATGAAAGGTCCCCAGTAACGATGACGAAAGGGCAATGTAACTATCGAGGTTATAATAAGACTAGTCCGACTGAAAAGTCAAAGTTGACTTGCTGGAGCTGTGACAAAACTGTCTATTTTGAAAAGGAATTGAAAAGTCATTTTAGCTAATAAATGCCAAAGGGTCTGACACGGATACGCGTCGAACTATGACTTTGGCGTCAAGAGCTTTTTAGGTACATAAATGTGGGTAATATGTGGTTGGATCATCATCTCGATTGTTCATTGTTTGAAGTGTCTTCGAAAACTTCGGAGAGTTTGAACACAGTTTGTAATCGTTAATATACATATGATGTTCTAACACAGTTTTGAAGTCAAAGTATAGCTTTGAAAGATGTAGGAATCTAAGAGTGATGTCTTCTGTTAAATCATGACTTGGATTTTGATTTGTCAAAATCAGAATGCGTAGTCAAATTTGGGTGAGAATGGTTGTTTTGATTACTATACAAGAATGTATATTGTTGTGAGATTTTGGGAGTATAGTTGATGATTTGCTTAATCAGATTCAAAAAATGTAACATATTAATTGTGAATTTATATATCTCTCGGGTATTACCTACCCGTTAAATTTTTTTTTCACAATTAATATTTTGTACAACAGAATTTTATTACAGTCTTTATGAAAATATATATGTGCATATTTTCTTCAGATGTAACATAGATTTAATGAGTTAATATTAAATTAAACTCATTTGATTTACGGTTGAAACTAGAACTAAATAATCCCTAAAGACTTTAGAAATTACATAACTTTTACGGAGTATTTATTCAATAAAATTGAAATTATGAATTAATACTTCGTTATTTGTTGGTGTTTGTAACCCTTGCACGATATTCTCTAAAGCCACTACTCGAGCGCGAAGCTCGTTGACTTCTTCTATTACACCGGAATGATTGTCGGTTCGGACGAGCGGATAAATAAAATCTAGAATTTGATGTTGTATATAATCGTGACGAGATACTCTGGAAATGAGAGAGAAAATGGTGTTTCGGACCGGTTCGCCGGTAAGTGCTTCAGGTTCATTGCCAAGAGGGCAATGTGGTGGATGGAAGGGATCACCTTCTTCTTGTCTCCAATTATTGAGGAGGCTACGAACCTATCCCCAATTCATCCAGAATAGATGATGGCTAATTGGTTGATCCATTCCGGTCACACTGCTTTTGGAGCTTGAGTGGGATTCCATATCAGAATTCGAGGGACTTGAACTAATGACGAATTCCATTTCATTCGATTGAATAAAGGATTTTTCGATATGAAATGATTTTTCGGCTATCTGGTGGTATTCTAATTACATAGAATATCAATATATATAGCGCAAAAGATTTCGTAGATTACGGAGGAAATTACGGGATATGTCTGGCAAAGTTTACAGTAACAGATACGCTAAGATATAGATTAGCAGATACGCTAAGATATGAATTTTGTCTATACACTATTCATGCAATCAATACAGTAAGACGTGTCTAGACTAAGAATGATAAGCAGGCAATTTTCGACAAAAATGATAAGCAAAACTTTTGACATGCAGACACGGTCGAAGTCCAGGCTCACTAATGCATCCTAATGACTATCAGTTAGACACACTAATGCAGACCTGGTTCGCTAAGACCACCGCTCTGATACCAACTAAAAGGACCCGTTCATATACATTATAAATGATTCACAATAGTTGATTACATCGCGAGGTATTTTGACCTCTATATGATACATTTTACAAACATTGCATTCGGTCATAAAAGACAAACTTTCTTTACAACGAAAGTTGACGGCATGCACACCATTTCATAATACATCCAACTATAATTGACATAATAATAATCTTGATGAACTCAATGACTCGAATGCAACGTCTTTCAAAATATGCCATGAATGACTCCAAGTAATATCCTTAAAATGAGCTAATGCACAGTGGAAGATTTCTTTAATACCTGAGAATAAACATGCTTTAAAGTGTCAACCAAAAGGTTGGTGAGTTCATATGTTTATCATAACAATCATTTCAATATATTAATAGACCACAAGATTTCCGTTTATAAATATATGTACACTCGCAAGTGTATAAAAGTATTCTATAAGTTGTAGGCACCCGGTAACAAGCCTTAACGTTCATGTTTTACCCTCTAAAGTACACCAGATCAGGTGTGTTTAAAATAACCTCGAAGTACTAAAGCATCCCATAGTCAGGATGGGGTTTGTCAGGCCCAATAGATCTATCTTTAGGATTCGCGCCTATCGTACATAGACAAGTAGTTCAATGTTACCAAGCTAAGGGTATATTTCTGGTTTAAACCCACGTAGAATTAGTTTTAGTACTTGTGCCTATTTCGTAAAACATTTATAAAAACAGCGCGTGTATTCTCAGTCCCAAAAATATATATAAAAGGGAGCAAATGAAACTCACCATACTGTATTTCGTAGTAAAAATACATATAACGTCATTTAACAAGTGCAAGGTTGGCCTCGGATTCACGAACCTATATTAATTATATATATTTATATGTTGGTCAATATTTGTCTAACAATTTTTGATCAAGTCATAGTGTACCACAATCCTAATGCTCGAGACTAATATGCAAAAGTCAACAAAAGTCAACTTGACCCAAAATGACTTCTAAAATTTATACGTGTTTATTATATAACTTAACTATAGTTGTTTTATATATTTAAATATATTTATTAGATTTTATAATAATAAAAGTCATTTATTAATAAAAATTTATATTAACGTTTATATATGATAAAATATACTTTTATATATCTTAAGTAGTAAAATTTATAAAGTTCACTTAATATCGTAAAACTATAGTGGTAAGTATTATTAATGTAATTATATTACGCGTGGTGAAAAATATCTTTGTATCCCCTATTTATTTGATAAAATAATATTGATCATAATAATAATAAGTAAAAGTTGTATTATTTTGTAATAATAATTATTATTATTATTCTATAAAAAAATAACAATATTTATATTTACTAAAAATGGTAGTATGATAGAATGATAATACTAACATAATAGTAATAATGATATTTTATAATAACAATGATATTTCTATTAAAATAATAACGACGATAGTAATAATAATCATTTTAACAATAATACTAAAATTCAGTTGACTATAACTTCTAATCCGTTCATCGAAACCATACGATATCTAAATGAAAAGTTCTTAATTTTTCGATATCCAATGACATGCATATCATATACCCTATCTCAGTAGCATATGTATCTAATTCAGGATTCAACAAACCTATCTAAGGACAATATCGAATGTACAAGCATGCATAATCCTATATACTCGAGCACTAGTCAGGGATACACTATTGATATATAAAAGTTAAGTTATGAGTGCTCACGTATCAATATTGAGATTCAATATTGCAGGAAAGTACGTAGACGCAACGAAGATGATAAACACTAGATTGACCTCACGAGCATACCCATGAACTATACCCATCACCTCCATAGCTATAACCCATAATTTCCTTAGCTTCGACTCATTCAAAAAACTATTTTGAAATCACTCGGACAACACTCCGTCGTAATATTTTATGTATACTAATAATATCTTGAAATAATACAGAGCAAATATATATATATATATATATATATATATATATATATATATATATATATATATATATATATATATATATATATATATATATATATATCGATTGAGAGAGTTTAGAGAAATATATTTTCAAGTTTCTATGAAATAATGAAACCTATTGAATTCTATTTATAATAGATTTTTGAATTATTAAAGTGAATTATTAAAGTATGAATTATTAAAGTGAATTATTAAAGTATGAATTATTAAAGTGAATTATTAAAGTATAAATTATTAAAGTGAATTATTAAAGTATGAATTATTAAAGTGAATTATTAAAGTATGAATTATTAAAGTGAATTATTAAAGTATGAATTATTAAAGTGAATTATTAAAGTTAAAGTAAAGTAAAAGTAAAGTAAAGGTAAAGTTAAAATATAGTAAAAGTATAAAAACTATGTATGTATAATACGCGTATAAATATATATAATATTAATTTAAATCGTTATATATATTTAATGAAATAAAATATAAATATCGTTATATTTATTATACTGGTTAAGTAATGAGTTGTCAAAAGTGATTCTAGATATTTATAAAAGTTATATACGTTTTAATAATAAAGTTCTTTTTAAACTGAAAACGTTTTTGTACGTTTGAAAATAGATTAATAGAATATTATGGAAACCAATTCTCCACTAGCTTTTGTATAACTTTCGTAAATGACACTTTTTATTTTTATTTATAAATAGCTTTACAAATTATTCCGAATATCGTTAAGAGGAATAGATTTTCTCAAATCATAGTGGACCTCTCAACAGAGACTTGTAATCATAATTCAATGTTTCTGATAATTCAATCATTTAATATATTTTATTTAATTTCATCGATAATCATATTGAAACAAATACGTTCATATAAAGTATTATACGTTTAAATACTTTGTTGACATTTTCAATTTATAACATATACACATATACATACATATTCATATATGTTCATTTAATGGTTCGTGAATCATTGGAATTTGGTCGAGGTTTAAATGAATGTATAAACATAGTTTAAAATCCTTGAGATTTAACTTAACAAACATTGCTTATCGTGTCAGAATAATATAAAGATAAAGTTTAAATTTAGTCGGAAATTTCCGGGTCGTCACAAGTTCATCTCGTCAGGTGGGTTCCATTGTTGGTTATATGTGTTCTGATAGGCTTGGTTATAGTCATACCGGTTAAAGGGTGGTCAGATGTCGGGGCTGTGTGGCGGAAAATGAGCAGGTCGAGTAGGCACGTAGTTATTTGGTACCTGATATGATAGCTGGCTCATGATTTGGTGCTGATGAACTAACCAGCTATCGTGTTGGCGTCGCCTATATTCCTCGTATACTCGCTCGGAGTTCCACTGCTCGTACATACTATGTCTGGCCACGTTCGTCATTGCTTCCTCATCTATACGAACGTGGACGTCAAGAATAACATCTCGAAAGACATCCCTAATGTCTTCCGCTTCCTCCATTTCCTCATCTGGGCCTCTCTCTACCTGAGGATGATTACCTTCATAGGGAACTGCCTGGTTGCGTCTACTCTTCAATACCTTAGCAGCCGCATAAACCCACAATCCTATGGTCTCATCCTGTTCTCTACAAACCTGTAATGGACCCCCTTGGTTCCTATCAACACCTAAATACTCTCCAATGAGAGTAACAAAAATACCTCCTTTTATTATACTCCCGTCCTGCATTCCTTCTACCATTTTAGATAAATAAAAACCAACACAGTAAGGGATATTAACAAAGCTTCTCGGGTCTCGAATACACTTTAGGTAAAATAAATCATGTAAGGTCATTTTCTCCTTATTGTGACCTCTCTGTGTAATCGAGTTAGCCAAAAATCTATGAATTACACGAAGCTTGACTTTGTTAATATGTAAGTAGGAGTGTTTTCCTCCCAGTGTAAAAACATTATAGTTTGACATACGCCTCCAAACGGCGTTCGCGTCAAAGTTCCTATCTACCCTTTCACCACGATAAATCAAACTCATTCAATCGGGTAGTAGCAATTCACTAGGAGTGTAAATCTGTAATGCCCTGGCCATGTCCATCATGGACATCCTGTACATCCTACCGCCAAGGATAAATCTAAGAAAACTTCTATCATCTAACCTATCTACATCTACATTTAAGGCTATAGTACTCATCAACTCAACACACCATTCCTTATATACAGGTCTACGAATGGTGAAAAGACGTTCCCAATCTGTAAAAGAAGAACTGCCATACCTTTGAATCAAATGCTGTCTAACACGGTCAGCTAGATGGACCGTTTCTAAAGGATTCCAATCAATTACCCTCTGCACCTCTACCTCTTTTGTTACCAATTTAAATTTATTACTTTGATATGCCGGGTAATCTCTCCATCGTCTATCGAATCTCAAATTAGGATGCAATGTGTGTTCAGGAATCGTTGGGTATTCTACAGGCGGATTCATCGGAAATACTATGAATTCATTAACATTCTGTAGCGGATCATAATAGGGTACATGTTGATCAGGCTGATGTTGTTGTTCCTGTTGTGGTTCTTGTTCGGGTTCTGGCTCGGATTTAGAATTTACCATAACAATCAAAACGTAGCCGAGAACGAAAGGAACAACTTTAACACTCGAGCTTTCGATCGATTCAAGCTTCTTCTTCTTCAAAACTCCAAATCTCTCTCTAGAATCTCCCTCTCTCTCTAAGATAAAATGAGAGAGATGTGTGGATGTCAAAATGATCCAAAAGTGGATCTAAAACTGCTCTAAGTGCCACAAATCCGTCCATAAGTGAAAGTACCAAAATACCCCTCATTTAACCCTTTAAAAATGCTAAAAAATGTATCAGACACGATCGGAGCGCCGCTCCAAAGGGTGGAGCGCCGCTCCAACCTTCAGGTCAGTTTTCAGCAACTTGTTTTGGCCATAACTTTTTGACCGTAGCTCCGTTTTCGATGAATCAAATATCGTTGGAAACGTAATAAGATTTCCTTTCTAATGGTAAGGTTTTGAAATATCAACTCAAACTTTATTTGGGGTCGAAAAGGTACGTACACACCTTGTGACTCCAAACAACGTTCAGTTTTCTTCGACGTTCGAGCAAGCAACACGTACATGTCTCGTACACTTCATACACACATCGTACACCATAAATACATTATGTACAATAAATATTTGGGTCTTACAACTCTCCCCCACTTAAACTCGATCACGTCCTCGTGATCTTCGTCACTCAACCCATCCGGACCTACACCCTATGGTCCTTCGACGTACTTTCGAACTCGAAGTCTACGAAATTTCCCGCAACCCGAAGATCTCACACCGCACTTAAGCGACCCTTCCGATGAATCACCCCCTTTCAACTTAAATCTCCATCCGCGATTTACCAAATCCACGAATCCGAGCACTAGAAACTTGCTCTATCCCTCACATCGGGAAGAACTCAACCAATCTCGTACTGAGATATCACCCCTTTAATGTACCCTTAACAAGTACAATGCCAATAGTAACCACGTCCCACAATAAGGTCAACATCCAAAACGACGAAGACCGAGTAAAAGTAAATCCTTACGGATAACACTTACCACTTAACATCCCTTCAAGTTCTCTCGGCTATAACTCGCAACAAGCTACATCCTTAACTATATCACCCAACGCGATCTACTAGGTCCACTACGCCGTGAACCAAGTCTTGCATTAATCCAAATCGAGAAGGATTTATGTCGCGTCAAACCTCCGGACTTCAACGACTCGTAAACCAACCAATTAAGAATGTTCTATGAATCAAGAACCAACTTCCCCCTGTCTGCACCACCGGGTCATTTCTTCGACGAAGAAATTTTGGTATCGCCAAATAATCACACTAGGGACACAACTTTCCCATCAATTAATCCACACACGACCATCAGTCTCTGAATTAATCCAGGATGACAATAATACACCACGTGCCAAACAACTCACCAATACTCGACACATGGTTTCTCCCCTAAACCCTGCAACACATCCATACAATGCGGCTTCCTAGCACTAGCATGGAAACTATTCGTGCACTAGAATCCTGTCAACAGCGAATTATCATTCCAACAATTTACAATTCGTCACGCGACCTTCAAAAATATTCACCAACACTCGGTAAATCCTCTTACCTAGACCGTCCGTTAAGGATAGCCTCGACATTTCAATGCAACCAACACGTCACATCACTAGGGAACACACCCCCGCAAAGAAACAATATCCGCGTGTCTCTATGTGAGACAATCGGAACCGACACTCCACGCCTCACAGTCGTCCATAAAATGGAATAATCCACTGACGAATTCCACGATCACGTTTCTCGAAAGGGAAAATATAGTATCCATACCGAAATCGAACTCGTACCTACTCAACAGTACTATCCGGGTTTCGCACCAACCCAATTTTTACATCACGAGAGCACCCGCAACGACAGTTACATTCTCTCACATCCGTGATCTCAAACTTCACACTTGGTCTCATACCGCACTTGGTACTGCACGACTACCTTATTCAAGAAGACTTATGCTTCACTTGATCTAACACCACCGGAGATTCCTCGGGCGGCAGTAAAAACTCCCCCACTTAGGATTTATCTCTCCATTGTCACCTCCAAGATGATAACATCCCGCGGAATTATAATTCCACGCCACACCTGATCATTCTCACCGTTGGTCATAAACATCAAATCACCGCAAATTCACTTTAGGCTCTCAGAGCCGACATATACAATGACTTGAGACATCGTACACGCAATGACATCGCACCGTCATACCAGAAATCATAATTAACAGCTCTTCATCATTCGCAAAGCGAACTCCACCAAAGTCCCACATACGCCTCTATGACTAGGCATATGCCACTCCGCTTAATTAGTCGTGCATCACAGTCGAGATCACCCGACCTTCTACACAACGAACCATTATCAACAATTGCTCACTCTCATGGGGAAAAGTGACCAAATCCGACACCATAATTGTGTCTACCACAATATCAACGCTTCATCATAACCTTCGACCTAATCGACCATTAAGTCCATCACCGGCTCACCGGTCATCCTTACTCGTCCATCACATAAGAGCAACAAGATTCGCTCATCCCTCACTTCATAAGAAGTATTTCTGCAATGCTCTTAAATTTCGACCTTCGCAACCGTCGAATTACTATCACCCGTCGATCACTATTTAAAATCTTCGATGCTTCAAGGGCATCTCACGGGCACCCTAAGCACAAAGTGATCACACCATCACCGGAGTTGAACATTACACTAGCAGGTATAAGAAGGCACCTGACGCCGTGTCATGCAGACTCCCACCACAATCAACCGAATTTTAGAAACTCGATCTTTAGGTTCCATACACCCGATGTCACCCATCTCTCTATAATAGTGACCCGCAGTCATACCTACCCGACAAACCTCACGGTTTATTTTCTTATCAAAAGTTCCTAGCGATCACACACTACCCGCAAATTTCCACAAGGCCAATCGATATAGCCTAACGAAACTTTTCATCCAACAATAAGGAGATGCTTGGCAACACCAAGTCTTACATCCTTCCACACCTCAATAAAACCACTACTACAAGGGATATTCCATTAGGAATGTTACCATATAACCCACAACACACTAACACAAACAACATTATACGGGTCTCACTCCCATGAGTTTAACGACCCGAAGACTCCTCGATCTCGCCAATTCCAAGGCGACTCATAACAAGAATCCTAACACAATTCTCTAACCACAAACTCTACCGAGTGTAACTCAAAACTACAATCATTAGACTTATTGCATTCCATTACGGAATTCAAGTCTTCGCCGCACACACGTACACGTAAATTGGTCATCCTAGTTACGATAGGTAACTAAAACCAATAACATTCTCAATGGTACACCCACTAGTTAGGGTGACTAAGCACGCGCCAAACTCATGAGTTGCTCACTCACCTTAGCTAACCGAATCCAGCGTAACACTTCCCGACTCATAAAGAACTCGACGTGACAAAAAGCACATCACTCGAGACCACTATATCCTAGGAACCAATAAAAGATTCCTAATACGTCCCGTTCTACCCCAACCATGCCACGTTTCCTCCGTTCGGTACTTGTCATGTCATGCTTGGTGTCAAAATACACTTTCGTAATAATGGTGATCAATCACTATTACAAATGCGTACCTTACTATTTCCACATGGTCATGCAAAGTACTTTATCCGGACTGACGCAACATTCACACAAAATAACACGTGATAACTCCTAGTACCCGAATGACCCAAGTCCTTACCGTGAACTTGATCACTCAAACCGCCAAACATGCGAATCTCTCCAATAGATTCGTCCTTAGGACACCGCACCAAAAGATACCTGTATATATACACCAATATACAATAATAATAAACGTACACAAGTATACCACAACAACAAGTCAACATACAACCTAGGTGACTATCACTAAAACAACGTCCAAGTTCGCCTACTTACATTAGGCATGTCATAACCCGTCCAAAATCTCTCTGAACGAATACAATAACATCTGGTACCATTGCGATGAACGGACCTCTATATACCATGAACGACTCCATGTAGTACGAGAAAATGCACAGCGGAAGATTTCTTTCGTACCTGAGAATAAACATGCTTTCAAGTGTCAACCAAAAGGTTGGTGAGTTCATTAGTTTAGCATAAATAATCATTTCATAATTTTAATAGACCACAAGATTTCATATTTCCATTTCTCATAAACACACGTCCCATGCATAGAGACAAAAATATCATTCATATGGATTGAACACCTGGTAACCGACATTCACAATATGTATATAAAAATATCCCCATCATTCCGGGATCCTCCTTCGAACATGATATAAATTTCGAAGTACTAAAGCATCCGGTACTTTGGATGGGGCTTGTTGGGCCCAATAGATCTATCTTTAGAGTTCGCGTCAATTAGGGTGTCTGTTCCCTAATTCTTAGATTACCAGACTTAATAAAAAGGGGCATATTCGATTTCGATCATTCAACCATATAATGTAGTTTCGATTACTTGTGTCTATTTCGTAAAACATTTATAAAAGCGCATGCATTCTCAGTCCCAAAAATATATATTGCAAAAGCATTTAAAAAGGGAGTAATGAAACTCACACATATAAATATTGTAAAACAGTTAATAAAGCATTTGCATGTATTCTCAGCCCAAAAACGTAAAGAGTAAAAGGGCAAATGAAACTCACGCATATAAATATTGTAAAGCAGTTAATAAAGCATTTGCATGTATTCTCAGCCCAAAAACGTAAAGAGTAAAAAGGGCAAATGAAACTCACACATATAAATATTGTAAAACAGTTAATAAAGCATTTGCATGTATTCTCAGCCCAAAAACGTAAAGAGTAAAAAGGGCAAATGAAACTCACACATATAAATATTGTAAAACAGTTAATAAAGCATTTGTATGTATTCTCAGCCCAAAAACGTAAAGAGTAAAAAGGGCAAATGAAACTCACCTAATGTATTTTGTAGTAAAAATACATAGAACGACATGGACAAATGTAAGGCTGGCCTCGGATTCACGAACCTATATCATTTGTATATATATTAAAATATATAATTGTAATCAAACAAGTTTATATATTATGTCTTAACTTATATAATATACTTATCCAGTTTGTGTATATATTCAAAATGTTTAATACTTATATAGTTATATTGATATATATTTGATTAGTATTTTACTTAACAAGTTATATATGCGTATTTATATCAACTTTGTTAATGTGATTAAAAACATACTTACAACCTTAATAATATCTTTAAAACCTTTATTTTCATAAACGTAATAATTTTTAGTAATATTGATATAGATAATGTTGATAATAGTAATAACGATACTTTTAATGAAAACAAAATAATAATTTTGGTAAAAATAATCATAGTAAATAATAATAATAATAATAATAATAATAATAATAATAATAATAATAATAATAATAATAATAATAATAATGATAATGATAATGATAATGATAATGATAATGATAATGATAATGATAATAATAATAATAATAATAATAATAATAATAATAATAATAATAATAATAATAATAATAATAATAACAGCAATAGTAATAATAATAATAAAAAAATAATACTACCTTAAATAGTTTTTCCCAAATAAAAATGCCCCAAACCGGGCTCGAACCCGCGACCTCTCGCTACCCCAAAACATCCTTAACCATGGATCTGCTGCTTACTTATCTAATTTCATTTACGCCTAAATTTTATTTAAACCATAACTCCTGTATTCTTCTTCTTCAACTTAATCACAATCATGTCATTATCATCTTAATCATCATCATCATTTTTATCTTAATCTCGTATCATAATCAGAATGTTCATAATATCATAACCATAATCATTTGATCATTATCACAATCGTGATTATCATTCTATCATTAACTCGCGAATCTTCATGATTTTATGTAATTCATTATCATTTGATTTCCATCTCCATCATCATAATCGTGACAATCCTAGCTATAACATCATCATTTTTCTTAAGCGAACATTATCATCATCATTCGTTAAATGATGTGTTTTTGTGTTGTTGTCGGACAGGAACCAGAAGGAAGGGAAAAAAAGAAATACGTTGGGCTTTGGCAAGTTGTGGCCCATTAACAGTTCACAAGCTCATCTAACAAATCTACGGCCCAACATAACAAATGGAAACTGGATCGTAGTCCAACAGAAGAAGGAAAATACGGCCTAGAGATAAAACAGATACTCCGTAGTTTTAATCTGTGTGGGGTTTGCTTGAAAACGAAAATAGTATATACCTAAATCCTTTACAGCTCAACATCCCCACCATATAATATTTATTAAATCAAATGACATCCACTCGTTATGTTAGATTTTTTGTGGAGTAGGTTAGTCGATGGAAAGATAGTGACAAGATATAATAATGGTTCGGTGGTTGTAGGGTTACCTTGTTTATATGTTGTTGTCCACAACAGAAAAGAAAGAACACCAATTATGGCTATTATTATACCTCAAA
This sequence comes from Rutidosis leptorrhynchoides, assembly GCF_046630445.1. NCBI lineage: Eukaryota > Viridiplantae > Streptophyta > Magnoliopsida > Asterales > Asteraceae > Rutidosis > Rutidosis leptorrhynchoides. Next base: position 537,061,460 of record NC_092335.1, on the reverse strand, counting down.
CACCCTTTTCAATATCTATTAATCCTCATTCTTCCTTTTTGTTGATCAAGAGAAAAGAAAACGCAGGCATGGCTGCTACTTCGAAAAAGCAATTTGTTAATTGTTATGGTTTTGAGGTGTTTCTCGACTGTACACATAAGAAGAAGAAAAAATACGTGATAGAAGCCATCAGATAGGTAGTAGTATAGAAAAAGGATAACGATTTGTAGTTGCATTAGCTCACGTAGATAGGAGGATATCAAGGTTCTTTTAATGGTTCGTTTGTGGTGTCTAAATCTGGTTTGGTTTGTTTCGATTGAAACAATTTTACAGAAGTGGTTGTTGGGTGTTTGCAAACGGTTACATGTGGTTGGCAAATCGAAATAGGGAAAAGAAGTACTTAGAAGGTGATAGTTGATGGGTCTCGGTGTTACATCAAACAATAAACACGATGGCATGTTTGTGTATATCGAGCAGGACGTAGAAGCACTTGTTGGGTGGTGGGTTTGTATTGAGTAAGTGGTGGTTTCTTCTTAAGTATCTCATGTCTATGTATTCATAGTTATATATATATTTATATATCTTATATCATTGCTAGTGAAAGTGATATGAAACAGAAAGGAACTCAAGGTGGTGAAAGATTTGATATTGGAGAAAGAATCGACCGTTGATATCAAAAGACAAGAGGAAGAAGTTAAAGAGAATCAAAAATTGAGATAGATGGGTAACAGATTTTGTATTATAGCCGAATGGATTTCGAATATAGTACCAATCATGTGCAGTAGTTAAACAAAAATTGATTGTGATGGTTAACTATTAAGTATTGTATCAGTATCATATATATATATTTGTATGCAATATAACTATGTTTATTTATTTATCTACTATATATTTATTATCTGTTATATTTTTATACGTAACTGTTACACCTATATGTTATAACTGTAATTATTCATTTTCCTGTTATTTTATATCTGTGTTGTTAGAGTATATAATCAAAATCAAATTAACAATAAATATGTATATTAGTAATAATAATAATAATAATAGAAATAAAAATTGAATTTATAATACTTATTATTGAAATAGAAAAATTAAATATAGAAATACTTATAATACTAATAAAAGTAATTATAATAACAATATAATGATATTAGTAATAACTAAAATGATAATTTTAGTAATAATAATAACATTATTAATAATACTAATAATAATACTAATTACAATAATATTAGTAATAATAATATTACATTTTATACTTCTATTCATTTTCGTAATAATATTAATCATACCAATACCAATATAGATATTAATATTGAAAGTAATATTAATATTAATATTACTATAACAATTTTATTTTAATTTATAAATAATTTTATTATATTATATATTAACATTACATGTTAATTATATGATATATATATAATAATAATAAATTCAATAATAATTCCTACTGACAATACTTAATAATAATAATTCTTAATTCAAATGGTTAAATCCTATTATTTCCAATTGTTATAATTATTTACATTTATATATGTATACATATGTACATATTTATTTACAAATAATTGTTCGTGAATCGTCAGGAAGTAGTCAAAGGTCAAACGGTTTTATGTAAGCAGTTCATAAATTTTGAGACTCAATAATACAGACTTTGCTTATCGTGTCGGAACCATATAAAGATTAAAGTTTAAATTTGATCGGAAATCTCCGGGTCATCACAAGGCACTAACGATCTAAGGCACTAATTTACACATGAAATAGGGCCCCACAAAATTCCACATTGGATAAGCACAAGTCCTAGTTAGTCACCTACTCTAAGGCACTAACAAATCTCAATCCGACCCGTAATCCTACAAGTCCCGCAATTAACGCACCACTATCAATAAGTCTAAGACTAGGCACCTATTCCAAAGTCACCTAATTCCCTTAGACCATGCTCTGATACCACTTATAACAACCCAACCCGTTATCCAACCGAAAACGCTTAATTTTTTTTTTAAAACAGTCCAGTTCAAGGCATATGGAGCGTCGCTCCATATAGGGGCGCGCCGCTCCAAAGTGGCCTGTCCACTTTCTTTTTATGCTCGTTCGTAAAACACGTTCCGCAACACTTTTAAATGAAATAATTTATCATAACACGTCAATATAAGTAAAACTAAGAGTTTCCCACAATAAAATCGAGTTTTACAGCACCGGGCCCACGTCGACCCAAATTACGACAAAGTGACCATTTCGACCCATTTTAGTTTAATACAAAACATAGACCGAGCATGGCGATTGGGAATACGCTACCCAATCCTAATCAAATCCAACATCACGTCTTCTAAAGCAAACTACGCAAGTCCACTAGTCCCGCACACTTACCCGAGCCATCCTCCACGCAAATCTATAAAAATGTAAACAACGAGAGGGTAAGCTAACGCTTAGTGAATGCAATAATTATACATATACATATATAATATACCTACTTGCAAACACTTACTCACATACCGCATACATTCTAGCAACACAATTAGTTTATCATCACAAGTACAAAGCTATAACCTTTAATATCACAAGCTAGCACAACAATAGCATATATATAACCCGAACAATATAATATGCTACACTACAACACAATAACCATGGTTAACCAATCGAACGAGGGAACGGTGTTTAAAGACCGTCGGAGTTCATAACAACCATTAGTGCACTTAACACTTCGTACACTAACCCCACATGTGGCATCTTAACACGTCGATACTTCACCCTGGGTGGCGTCTTAACACGTCGACACTTCACCCCGAGTGGTGTCTTAACACTTCGACACTTCACTCTTCATTTTACTTGAGGTGGCATCTTAACACGTCGATACTTCACCTCGAGTGGCACCTTAACACATCGGCACTTCACCCTTCAACTTACTTGGAGTGGCATCTTAGCAAATCGATACTTCACTCCGGGTGGTGTCTTAACACATCGACACTTCACCTCGGGTGGCGTCTTAACACATCGACACTTCACCCATCATATTACTTTGAGTGGTGTCTTAGCACATCGACACTTCACTCGTCACGTGAAATGTGGTGTCTTAACACATCGACACTTCACATCTCACGCTACAACAAATAAATACATTATATACCTACGCATATAATTATTCCACTCACCTCGTGAACTCGAGCATTACAAACCATGCGCGAAATCCCCACCACACGCGACCGACCAAGATTTTACCTATAATATGCATATAGGTATACACATAATCAACATACAACCTCATTTGGACTCTCGACCCGCCCGAATGAACAACAAGTGCAAAATATACCCTTTTGCACTTTTAACGCTACCCGAAGGTCCAAAACTAACGAGACTAGTTCCCGCGTTCTCGAAATACCCAAATATGTCAACTTTAACCTTTAAACACATACTAGCTCGTATTTTACACAAAACCCATTCCATGGTTGACCAAGTTTGACTTTATTGCTAAAACACCAAATTTTAACCTAAAATCACTTCTCGCGAGTAATTACATCAAAAGCATCATTTAACACTTAACAAAAGCGTTTAACATTCAATTAATCCAAAATAGTGTCATCCTCAATTTTGACCCAATTCAAATTGCTCATTTTGACCAAAGTCATAAAACACCCCAAAATCACTAACGACTAGTGATTATATTTCCAAGACAACCACTAACACTTAAATCAAGTATTTACCTACTTGATTTACCAAAACTTGACTTAAAACTTAATTTGACACCGAATCAAGCTTACTTGTCCCGAAATACCCATTTGACCTGTTTTGACCTAAATTTAGGTTTACACCCAAAAATCAAGTCAACACAAGTGTTCTAACGTTTAACCAACACACGCAAGACCCAAACTCATAATTTCATCACTCGAAACCCTAAGTCACCCATTTAGGCTTACTTACTTGAATCTTACCCAAAACCCCCAAATTTCACAATAAAAATGGGTTTATAACACTAACTAACACAAACCCTGACTCAAACAATAATCTTAACGATGAAATTCGGATTTAGAATTTACCATAACAATCAAAACGTAGCCGAGAACGAAAGGAACAACTTTAACACTCGAGCTTTCGATCGATTCAAGCTTCTTCTTCTTCAAAACTCCAAATCTCTCTCTAGAATCTCTCTCTCTCTCTAAGATAAAATGAGAGAGATGTGTGGATGTCAAAATGATCCAAAAGTGGATCTAAAACTGCTCTAAGTGCCACAAATCCGTCCACAAGTGAAAGGACCAAAGTACCCCTCATTTAACCCTTTAAAAATGCTGAAAATTGCATCAGACGCGATCGGAGCACCGCTCAAAAGGGTGGAGCGCCGCTCCAACCTTCAGGTCAGTTTTCAGCAACTTGTTTTGGCCATAACTTTTTGACCGTAGTTCCGTTTTCGATGGATCAAATATCGTTGGAAACGTAATAAGATTTACTTTCTAATGGTAAGGTTTTGAAATATCAACTCAAACTTTATTTGGGGTCAAAAAGGTACGTACACACCTTGTGACTCCAAACAACGTCCAGTTTTCTTTGACGTTCGAGCAAGCAACACGTACATGTCTCGTACACTTCATACACGCATCGTACACCATAAATACATTATGTACAATAAATATTTGGGTCTTACAGACTACCACCATGATGTAAGATAACTGTGAACAAATCAGGGTAACAATCTGCATTTAATTTTGTAAACTTAAAATTAGGCTAAGTTCGATTCTAGGGTTCTAAATCTGCAAAATAAAAAAAAATTAAAGTATAGAAATACATACCGTATATGTCATTGATGGACTTAGGATCGGTATCAGGTGTGCGAATCTGCCAAGACATTGCTTCAATCGATCGATTGATTTAGGGTTGTGTAGATTTTGATCGTGTAAAATGAGAGGATGAGATGTGAGTGTGTTAATTAAATGTCGACACCAACCTTTTCAAACCGGTTTAATATCTATAAACTGTAAAATGGCCAAATAGCCATCACGTTTCATGCACGTGATGGCACTTAACATCCAAGTTTGACGTCTGACTGACGGAGGGACGCGTAAACATAAAGAGTGATAATAGAGGGATGCTGAAAGCCAAAAAAAAAAAAAAACTTGAGGGACGCTGTTAGCTTTTTGGGGTAAAACTGAGGGACCAACGGCACAATTATTTCTATTATAAGTGTAGTCTAACTCAATATGTATCTCTTATTTAAAGATAAAAAAATGGACAATTGACTGTATGTGGCTAAACCCAAATCAAAAAGTTTCGTCGCCCACCATGCCTACTGAAGTTATTAAAAGCCTTTCTCATATCATGTTCTTGGTGGAGATGTACTTAGTAACGCACGGGCTCTAAAGTATAACAAACATACTTAAGCAGTTCACCCACAATAATACTTGTGGTACTGTCTTTATTATATCGTTTATTGTTATAATATTTTACGATTCAAGTTTGTTTATTGAACAGTCCCCGTATAACGCACGGACTCTTAAATCTAGTTTTATTTTATTTAACTACTATATTTCAGTGCATAAACCATAATGTCGCTCAGCCTTTGCCGCTAGTATACCTTGTACGGAATAGCAAAAAAGCCCTAGATTTTTTTATGTATTATTGTAAACTTCGTTGCATTCCAGATTGGTAATAGTAACGAAATTATGATTACGACTCTTAACCGACTACAAGTGCATGCTTCATTAACGGCTTATCAGCTTAGGCCACGTGTCCTCTCTCAAACAAACTCTCATCCCGCCCTTAAATCACAACTGAAGTTAAGTGACTCTCACTTCCTCAACATTCCATTTCTCTCTCAAACAAGGCTTGTTCGAGATCATCATTTTCACCACAAAATATCTAAATTTCAGGTCCTTATCCTTAATTTTTTCTCTATTTTTTACCGTATTATATGTATTTTTACTATTTCGGCTAAATGTTAGCTTCGTTTTTGATGATTTTTAGAGTTTCTCGTTAGGTTTCTGATTACTGTATACAGAATTTTGAGCATGTAGCTGATTACTTATCCTTAATCTCGTTATGTATTATTGTCTATGTAGCTGATTATATTCATTACGATGAATTAACTTTGTTATTCCTCAACTAGAACTATTTTATTACTGTTTTTATACTCGTAGTATACTGATATATTGATACAGAATGTTAAAAGGACATAATAAAATAATGATTAGTGTCGCTATAATCAAGTGATTTTTGTTTGCAACTAACTCTTCATGTTTGTACTGATCTGCTGACCAGATCTGATGTGACTCTGCTTATATGATATATAATTACGTGTTTATAGCATGTTGAAATATGGCTGGTTATTAAACAGATTACACTAATGTTAAGAGCTGAAAAGCTGCTAATCAAAAGCTGTTAAATAAGTTATAATGTTATTAATTGGTTTTAACTTGCTGTTGTCAATCTGATGCGTAATAACTTATAACTTGATGTTAGCTTGCTGTTATTCATCATTTATGTTAGCTGAATTTTAAGTTCGCATTAAAACTTCAGTTTGCTGATTTGTGTTGCATTTATATTATTTTATTTTTGCAAGAGGCAAGGCCCCAAAGTGTAGGGAGTGGGAATTGAACCTTACTCACCTTTAAGATTCTCAAGCACCAAACCAGACTGTTATTTATAAATGACATAAAGTTAGTGTTACTCAGTTGGCTGGTCATATTTTGACCCGTTTGATTATTTAACCTGTTCCGGACTGTTATTTATAAATGACATAAAGTTAGTGTTACTCAGTTGGTTGGTCAGATTTTGACCCGTTTGGTTATTTAACCGGTTTGGGTTAACCAGTTAGGGTTGAAACCCGTTTAGTTTACCCTATTTGGGTTAAAACCGCATGATTTGACCTACTTTGTTATAACAGAATTGATTTACCGGTTGCGTTAAAACCTTGTTGGATTAATTCGTTTTGTTCATTTGAACTTACTGGTTTTGTTATAAACAGTTTTGAATCGGTTTGTTGAAACGGATTACATTTGTTACTTGATAGATAATTTTACATTTAGTGTCAGGTGATTAGATTTATGGTTATGCTCGATCATCACAGAAGTCTAAATTCAGGGGATTAGGTTTTGTGTTCTTTGAATCATAGTTTGTTTCCCTCAGTGATTTTTCGAGTTTCATTCAATTTTACATTCGCTTGCACTGTGCTCATCTAGTTTTTTTTAGAGTGCTTCAAGAATCAGAATTGAGGTTTTGTTGGTACCCTGAATTTGAATAGGTGACTGTTGGCATCTAACATTTGCATCTTTGATTGTATTCTTTTGAAGATTTTGATGCGGTAGCGGAGTGGTATAAAATAGTTATTAATTTTAGCAGAAAATACTATTAAATACGATACAATTTTACACAAGATATTTATTTATTTATAGAATGGATATACTTAAACCTTGCTACAACACTTATAGGCAGTATACCTAATCGTACAGTAGTGTAGTTTTTAGTAAGTCCGGTTCGTTCCACAGGGAAATCTTTAAACAAAGCTTAACGCTATATTAGTTTACTTTTATAAAAATACAAATACATATATATAAGTAATATTATTATTATAAAGGGGGGTTTTTACCGTTTAATGACCGGTTTGTCGATTTTAAAACTTTAGTCGCAGTTAAAACCAAATGTAAAATATTAAAAATAAATACAAGACTTAAATTAAAGCATGAAGTAAATAACGATAAATGAAATTGCGAATAATAAAAGTGCGATAAAATAAACTTGCGATAATTAAAAAGTACGATAATTAAAAGTGCGATTAAATACAATAACAATAAAAATGCGATAATTAGAAGTGCAATTAAATATAAAATAAAGGAAATTAAATATGAAATAAAAGAATTATGCTTATTTAAACTTCCGTAATCATGATGTTTGACGTGTTGATTTTAGTTTTATGCCCATGGGTTAATTGTCCTTTGTCCTGGATTATTTAATATGTCCGTCTGGTTTTTGTCCATAACAGTTCATCAGTCATAAATATAAAGTGCGAGTGTCCTCGTCAAATTATCCTTATACCCGAAGTTAAATATTCCAACTAATTGGGGACTTAAACTGTAACAAGATTTTAATACTTTGTTTAATAATTACACCAGGATGTCGACTGAGTGTAACCCAAGGTTTTAATATTTTGTTATCAATTATACCAAGTGTCCTTTGTACATAATTTCACCCCTGTTTTAATTATTCTAGTGGCTATTAATCCATTCCCGTGTCCAGTTAAATGAACGATTATTCGTACATATAAATACCCCGCCCATCGTGTCCGATCGAGTGTATATGGTAATTTATAGGGACGCCCAATTGTAAATCTTTATATTAACATTAACAAACTATCATTTAGTTAAACAAATATAAAGCCCATTAATAGCCCATAGTCTAATTTCCACAAGTGTCGTTCTTTTGTCCAAACCCCAATTATGGTACAAAGCCCAATTACCCAATTTTAGTAATTAGCCCAACATCATGATTACTTCGTTTTAAATAAGCATAATAATAACTTAGCTACGAGACATTAATGTAAAAAGGTTGAACATAACTTACAATGATTAAAAATAGCGTAGCGTTATACGGACAGAATTTCGACTTACACCCTTACAATAATTGCTAACATACCCTTATTATTAGAATTATAATTAAAATTAAAATATAAATTATAAATATATATATATATTTTACGTATGAGAAGAAGAAGAAAAAGATGATGAAAATGATCAGATTTCGGTTTGCTTTATAGGGAGTTTCAAAACTGGGGGCTCCGCGACTCGCGGCCTTTTTGGCCTTCAAACTCCGCGAGTCGCGGAGTTTACTTTTACAGCTCAGAGGAGTTTGGCTCTTTGTTTACCGACGGTTTAAATATAAATATAATATATTAAATAATTATAAGAATTATTTAAATATTATATTATATTTATGTGCATAGTTGACTTGTAATTTTTAGTCCGTTGCGTCGAGCGTTGAGAGTTGACTCATGTCCCGGTTCCGGATTTTCGAACGTCCTTGCGTACAATTTAATATCTTGTACTTTGCGTTTTGAATCTTGTACTCTTGTAATTTCGAGACGTTTCTTATCAATAATTGGAACCTCTTTGATTGTCTTTTGTACTTTTGAGCTTTTTGGTCGTTTGCGTCTTCAATTCGTCGAATCTGTCTTTTGTCTTCACCTTTTATTATTTAAACGAATATCACTTGTAAATAGAACAATTGCAACTAAAAGCTTGTCTTTCTTGAGGAATAATGCTATGAAATATATGTTCGTTTTTAGCATTATCAAATATTCCCACACTTGAGCGTTGCTTGTCCTCAAGCAATATCGTCTTGAAATACTAGAATCACTTCTTTATTCTTCACACTTTGTACATCAGTGATTTCTATACGGTGGTATGAATAATGGTAGTCACGATATGGTTTACAGTCCCACATGACTATAAAAATTTAGATCCATTAAGGAAATTGGATCTTTATGAAAACATTTGATCTTTTGAAAATTAAATCTAGTTTTTACCCTAGATAAGTTTTCCGGGATAACCCTTTACCGGTGTTTGCAAAATATTTTTGTGGGTTTGGTGGGTTTCAGATTTGAAAATTTTAGCTCAAAACTTATGGTTTTGTGTCACCCACTTGCTAACCTTGTATTTGGAAAGCAACACGTCCAGTTTACTTGTCCCGTATATTACCTTTCGGTAAACTACCGTCCGGTTGAAAGGAAAGCGTTGAACAAGCAACTGTTAAGGCAATGTCTCCTGACATACTTTTAATTATGGTCTATAACGTGTTGGACGCAATTACTATCCTTGGTAGGAGCAATAGTAAAGCTCACCCTTATAATTTTTTGGTATGGCACAAGGTCCTGTCTTTGACCACTATGCAACCACCGTTCTTACGGTTGACACCCGATTTGGTTCAGGTGACCTAATGAATTCCAGGTGAATTCCTAGGATTTTACGTTCAATGGTAATGAACGCATTGAAAATAGGGTTTTCAGAAAACAAATCGGTTTGTAATTTTGATCAAAATATTTTCTCGTTCAAGCTCGAGTTTAGATATCATTGAATTCCATGAGTTTGTAATTCTCAATCTTTAAGGTCAATCTCTAGGATTGAGTAATATCAGACTTAAAAGCTGATTTTTAATCTTTAAGGAGATTATCCTTTCTGGGGATCTGATTCATTAGTCTTATCCAGCTAATTTGCATGGTGCCCCCCCATTGTACAAGATAAATCCTTCTCATGGTTAGGATAAATCTGACCACTTGGCGACCCTGTTTAATGCTGAGGTCCGTGGATTTCCTGCTGATTTTAGTGATGACTTTTCTAGATTTTTCGTCAACCTACAGCTGGTCTGGACGACAACTTCATGACCTAAATCAAGAAGCGCGTGTCTTTTTCGGAAGACTTTACTTCCTTTTAATGATGGAATTGATTCATCGTGTAGATCCATCTTTTCTTTTCTTTCATTGGGCAAAACAGTTTAGTTTAGTCCAAAGCAAAAGTATTTTCAGTTATTTGTTACAGATATATGTGACATATGTTTAAGATAACTTGGTAAATTTTCCCACACTTGGCTTTTATTTTCCTTTTTATCGTCCTCTATTCCATTTTAAATGAATTTTAACATTTTGGTTTGTTTCTCAATTTATGTCCTTTCCGAGGTAACAATAATTTCGGTGTTAAAACCTAGTTTTATCGTTCATAAATATGTATAAACATGATTTTGAGTTCATTTAATTGAAAATTTTGAAAAATTTTACTAGAATTGGGTAGTCAGTATATAAGACCAGGGCTGTTCTTTATTATCAGAGAGCACTAGATTCTAATACAACTACTGCTTTACTAGTATTTTTAATGGTAACCAAGTGTATAAAGTAAAAAATTTTAAAATCCGAAAGAATTTAACCCCTTCCCACACTTAAGATCTTGCAATGCCCTCATTTGCAAGAAATCAGTAACAATTTAAATTATTGAGGGTGATTTGTGTGAAAATGATTAAATTTTACCAAAGTTTCCAAATATATTGGCGTTTGTTTGCTGAATGATAAATGGTGCACATCATTTGTTCATTCCGTCTTGTTGTTATTTCACATATATTTTGCATCTTGTCGTCAAAATTAGTTGCTTTTGCTGAACTTAATGCCAGTCTTTGAAAATGCGTTGTTTTACCCTGTTGTGTACATAAGATAAACTGCAAACATATATACATAATTTTGAAGTTTGGTATATTACCCCACATTCAAAAATTATTAAAATCTAAGAATAAAAGTTAGATAATTATAAAAATGATTACAATATTAACAAAAGTATTAAACGTATCAATAATTACAAATTACAAAAAAAAAAAAAAATTAAGTATACTAGGGATGATACTGGTACCAATAGGGGTTCCAGGCATAACCATAGTTGCTATAGAATGCTTCGGCAGGGTTATACGTAGGATATGGTGGCTGCATCTCTATAGACCAGGGAGGGAAGATGGGTTTCGGTGTAGGAATATAGTTTCTACCTATATGTTGGCAATGAGCTATGATTTGGTTCTGATGAACTTGCCAATCTTCAAATGCTCTCTGTCTAGCATTTTCGTATTCCTGAGAAGCTATAAACCTTTGCATTTCTTGCATCTCATTCCCCCCTCCTACATTATCTTGCTGTTGGTTTCTCTCCACCTGTGGATGTCTACCATGGTATTGTACTGCGGCGTTATTTCGCCTCTTCAAAACTTTCGCACCATGGTATACATTTAAACCTATAGTATCGCGGGGTTCCGGTTCTTCTACTAATAATCCCCCCCGACTTATATCCACATCGAGATATTCACCAATCAAAGTAATAAAAATACCACCTCCTATTATGCTATGCGGTCTCATCCCCCGAACCATAGCTGATAAATAATAACCCACACAATATGGTATACTTACAGCGCTTTGTGGGTCTCGAATACACATATGGTAAAACAAATCCTGTTCATTTACTTTTTCCTTGTTTTTACCCCTTTGTGTAATCGAATTAGCTAAAAACCTATGAATCACTCTTAATTCGGCTCTATCTATATCCAAATAAGAGTAATTTCCCCCTTTGAAATGGTGATGGCTTGTCATTTGACTCCACACACCGTGTGTATTAAAATTTTCATCTATCTTTCTACCGTTTAGTATCAATCCTCTACAATCGGCAGACGCTAACTCCTCAGGCGTATATATACGTAAAGCCTGAGCCATGTCCAGTAAAGACATGTGGCGCATCGAACCGCCTAACAAAAATCTAATAAAAGAACGATCGGTTAAACTAGCTACCCGGTCATTCAACTCTATACTACATAACAATTCTTCACACCATACTTTATATACAGGTCTACGCATGGTGAATAAACGTACCCAGTCATTAAAAGAAGAATTACCATACCTCTGTACAAGTAATTCCCTAATTGGCCCGGCCAATTCTACAGCTTCTAAGGGTCCCCATTCTATGACCCTCGGTACCTCAACAACCTTAGAATGAAGAGTATGCAAACCCCTTTGGTATTTTGGATAATCTATCTAAAGTCTGTCAAATGTCAGGTTCGGGTGCAACTCTTCCAAGTGCATATCGAAAAAGGTCATGACTGGATGAGGTATATCCTGCTTGTAGTAGTTATCCACCTCCTGTTGTTCCGCATTCTCAGCAGGAGCATTGCGGGCTTGGGATGAAGATTCACCCCTTTCAGTCTGCAAAACACATCAAACACAAATTTTGTGCATACAAATATGCATTAGTGTCAGCAAAATCATCAATCAAAATAATTACAATGACATTATCAATTTATATCAAACTTAAGCTTATTTTCATATTTTCATCAAATCTACACTTTTTCAATTAAGCATATACGAAAATGTTCGCCAAGTTCATAAGCATTCAACTCAAATAACATGTCAAAATAATCATTACTAGCAATTAAACAAGTTTCAAATGGCATTATCTTTCAAAAATCAAGTTCATGAATTTTAGACTTGAAAAAGTCCACTTTAATTCTCAAATTCATGTTTAGGCTCAAAGTTTGGATCATTTAACTACCTAGACATGTTACACTACTCAATTTAGCAACAATTCATGACAAAAATCGGCCATAACCTGTTTATATCAAAAAGCCCCAAATTTGCTCAAGAACACAAACCCTAGATTACTCAAAATTTGAAGTTTAAGGCTTCTAATCATGTTAAACAGCATCAATCTAGGTTATACAAGCATAATACATAAACAATTTAAGCATAATTACACTAAAAAGCATCAAAATCAAATTGGGGAAAAAATTGCTCAAGAACACTAATTTCGGATTAAATGGTGTTTAGGTGTAGAAATTTACCGTTTTTCTTGAGTAATTCCTAGATAGCATCCTTCTCAACATGATTTTAGTAAAAGATTTGGTGATTAACGGTTAAAAATTGTGATTTTGGGGGTTTTTTCTCGGGTTTTTTCGTGCAATTTTCGCTGTGTTTTTGAGTTTTGGGGAGTGAAACTGAAACTGATCGTTCAGCTCTTTTTATTTTTTTTTCTGATTTTCGACCCCTCCGCGACTCGCGGGGATTAACCCTTCAAACTCCGCGAGTCGCGGAGTTTGATATTTTTTTTTTTTTATAATCTTTAACTTATTAAAACAATTAAGTAATTAATTTTAAAATTTTGTTTCCCTTGTTATTTAGGACGAGGTCGTTTCGGATCGATGTCCTAGTCCGTCCCTCGACAAAATTTTAAAATTTGTCTTTTTGTAGCGATTGTTTTAAAAGCTAAGATTTTTGGTTTTTTAATGTTTTTGGCATACTTTAAATTAATAAGATTAAAAATAATGATAATAAAAGTTCTCGTCCCTCCCTTGGGTAAAGCAATTTCGGTTCAAAGACCTAGTCTTCAACTTACGACGAATTTTAAAAATCATATTTTTAACTTAATGAGATAAAGTAAATTTTTGTTTTTAAATTCACACAACTTAAATATGAAATTCAAAATTAATATTAAAAATTCACACCAAACTTAAAATTTGAAATACATAAAATTAAAAATTCATACTTTAAAAATTCACACCAAACTTAATTTAAAAATTCAAATATTTACAATTTTAAATATATTGTTTTTACAAAGTTTACAATATTAATTTAAGATTTAAATATTAATTTTAAAAATATGGTAAAAATAAAATTTAAAATCTTTTTGTCTTTTTATCCCACTTTAATCAATCAAATATTATCAAAAATATGCGCCCCTCTTTTCGGTAAAGTAATTTCAGTTCCAAAACCTAATTTAACTCATGACGAATTTTTGAAATATTTTGGGTTGATTGTTTAAAGATATTTATACCTTAAGAATAAACGTTAAATTTCGCAGTGATGTAATAAATTTTTGAATGATATCAATAATTTCGGTCGCCAAACCTAATTTTATTCAATACCAATTTAATACTTTTTAGCGAACAAATTAGCGTTTATTATCAAAAGGTTAAAAATAAAAATAAAAATAAAAACTGTACAGACATACCTGTGAAATAGATTTCTTAGTTATATGATCTATCCCATTCATAAGATAGTCGGTTTAATTGGTTTTCCATGGCTACATAGGCGTAACCTCGAGCATTCAGTGTCTTTTCTTCTAAACATATGAACGGTCCATCTCTGCATAAAGTAACAAATTCGGTATTTGAATAGGTTTGATTATTTGAACATTTACCTCCATGTGACCATTTTCCGCATTTGTGACATCTTTCTAGGTGTCGTGCTCTTCTTTTCGCTGCGGATTTTGATTTTCCTTTACCAAATTGTAACTTATTATCTTCGCATCTGGATTCTTTTCTAACTCCGTCCATTCTTTCTCTGATTACTGATACTATTTCACTTGGTAGTATGTCATTATTTCTTTTAGTGATCAAAGCGTGTAGCATTAGACCATGGTTTAGTTCACAGGCAGTCTTCATTTTGTAAAAACCTAAAAAAAAATAAAAATTCAGAATGGGGGGAGAAGACTAGTTCTTTAGGGTCTGCTATGGAAAGACCATTCGGGTTCCATTTTCGAGAACTACACGAAAACAGACAATCTAACTCTAACAGAAATACATATTATCCTTTAAAGACTTGATTCTCCCCACACTTAGTTAGCTGTGGTGTCGAAATTGTGATTAACTTCGTTGTCGACTTCCATCGGACCATGTATGTAATGTTTAACTCTGTGACCATTAACTTTAAATTCAATCCCATTTGAATTTATTAATTCTATCGTTCCGTATGGGAAAACTCTTTTGACTATGAATGGTCCAGACCATCTTGATTTCAATTTTCCAGGAAATAGCTTGAATCGTGAATTGAAAAGAAGAACTCTGTCTCCTTCTTTAAATTCTTTTGAACTTCTGATTCTTTTATCATGCCATTTCTTCGTTCTTTCTTTATAGATTAACGAATTATCGTATGCTTCATGTCTTAATTCTTCTAATTCGTTTAGTTGACTTAATCGTAGACGTCCGGCTTCATGTAAATCAAGATTACATGTCTTCAAAGCCCAAAATGCTTTGTGTTCAATTTCTACTGGAAGATGACATGCTTTTCCATAAACAAGTCTAAAAGGTGTGGTTCCAATTGGAGTTTTGTAGGCTGTTCTAAAAGCCCAGAGTGCATCCTCCAATTTAATGGACCATTCCTTTGGATTTGATCCTACGGTTTTCTCTAGAATACGTTTTAAAGCTCGGTTGGTATTTTCAACTTGTCCACTTGTTTGTGGATGATATGTGGTGGAGATTTTATGAGTTACTCCATATCTTTTAAGAACTTTCTCAAGTTAATTATTACAGAAATGAGTACCCCGATCACTTATTAAAGCTTTCGGTGTTCCAAACCTTGCAAAAAGACGTTTTAAAAAGTTGACTACAACTCGTGCATCGTTAGTTGGGAGAGCTTGTGCTTCCGCCCATTTAGATACATAATCAATGGCTACGAGTATATATAGATTATTATGAGATTTTGAAAATGGACCCATAAAGTCAATACCCCAAATGTCAAATACTTCACATACTTGGATGACATTTTGTGGCATTTCATCACGTTGACTTATTTTTCCGGCCCTTTGACATGCATCACATGATTTGCAAAGAAGGTGTGCGTCTTTGTAAATTGTAGGCCAATAGAATCCAGCTTCATAAACTTTTCTTGCTGTTAGTTGAGGCCCATAATGCCCTCCTGTTGGTCCTGTGTGACAATGGTTTAATATTTTACTAGCTTCATCTCCAAATACACATCAGCGTATTATTCCATCGGGACAACTTTTAAACAGATGTGGATCTTCCCAAAAATAGTGTTTTATATCACTGAAGAATTTCTTTCGTCTTTGGTACGTTAATCCTTTTTCAAGGAATCCACAAACTAAGTAGTTTGCATAGTCTGCAAACCATGGGATTTCATTATAATCTATCTTCAATAGATATTCATCAGGAAAGTTGTCTTGTATGGCTGATTCATTTAGAACTTCTAATTCGGGATTTTCAAGACGAGAAAGATGATCAGCGGCGAGATTTTCTGCTCCTCTTTTATCTCGGATTTCAATATCAAACTCTTGTAAGAGTAAGATCCAACGGATTAATCTTGGTTTAGCATCTTGTTTTGAAAATAGGTATCTAAGAGCAGAATGGTCGGTATAGACCACCATTTTTGCTAGAACGAGATATGATCGAAATTTGTCAAAAGCAAATACAATAGCAAGGAGTTCTTTTTCATTAGTTGTATAGTTCGTTTGTGCTCCTTGTAACGTCTTACTAGCATAATATATAGGTTGAAATCGTTTTTCAATCCTTTGTCCTAAAACGGCCCCCATTGCAAAATCACTTGCATCGCACATTAGTTCAAATGGTAGATTCCAATTTGGTGTTATCATGATCGGTGCATTAGTGAGTTTCTCTTTAAGAATATTAAAAGATTTGATACACTCATCTGAAAAGATGAATGGAGCATCCTTTTCTAGGAGTTTATTCATAGGAGTGGCAATTTTAGAAAAATCTTTTATGAAACGTCGGTAAAAACCGGCATGCCCTAGAAAACTCCTAACTCTTCTAACATTGGTGGGATGTGGAAGTTTAGCAATTACATCTACTTTAGCTCTATCCACCTCAATTCCTTCTTTTGAAATTTTATGTCCAAGAACGATGCCTTCTTTAACCATGAAATGGCATTTCTCCCAATTAAGTACTAGATTTGATTGTTTGCATCTAAGAAGCATTCGTTCAAGATCAGCTAGACATGATTCAAATGTATCACCGAAGACTGAAAAGTCATCCATGAAAACTTCCATGCATTCTTCTATCATGTCGTGAAAAATCGCCATCATACACCTTTGAAAGGTTGCAGGGGCGTTACAAAGTCCAAATGGCATGCATTTGTAAGCAAAAGTACCATAAGGGCACGTGAATGTGGTTTTCTCTTGATCTTCGGGTGCTATTGGAATTTGAAAATATCCGGAAAATCCATCTAGAAAACAATAGTAACTATTTCCGGCTAATCTTTCCAACATTTGATCTATGAAAGGTAAGGGAAAGTGATCTTTTCTGGTGGCGTCATTTAATTTTCTATAATCAATACATACACGCCATCCTGTTACAGTCCTAGTAGGAATAAGCTCATTTTTCTCATTTGTAATGACAGTCATGCCACCCTTCTTAGGCATGCATTGAACTGGGCTTACCCATGGACTATCAGAAATTGGATATATCAAACCTGCATCTAGCAGTTTAATAATCTCTTTCTTAACTACATCTTGCATATTAGGATTTAGTCTTCGTTGGCGTTGCACATACGTTTTATGACCTTCTTCCATAAGGATTTTATGTGTGCAATACGAAGGACTTATTCCTTTAATATCATGAATCTTCCATGCAATGGCTGGTTTATGAGCTTTCAACACAGAAATGAGTTGTGATTTCTCATTTTCAGTAAGAGAAGACGATATTATTACAGGTAATTCAGATTCACCATGTAAATAAGCGTATTCCAAATGGTTTGGAAGTGGCTTTAACTCTAATTTCGGAGGTTCTTCTATCGATGATTTGTATTGATATCTGTCTTCTTCTTTTAGCATTTGAATTTCTTCTGTTGTTGGTTCATATCCATTAGCTATAAGTGTAGCTAACATTTCAGCTTCATCAATTGGTTCATTACCTTCTCCTAAAGAACATTCTCCTGTTCCTTGTAATTCTGGAAATTCTTCTAATAATTCTGCATGTGCATCTATAGTTTGAATATAATAACATGTATCATCTGCAGATTGTGGTTGTTGCATTGCTCTATCAACTGAAAAGGTAACACTCTCATCCTCTATACTTAGGGTCAGTTTCTTACCGAACACGTCTATCATTGCTTTAGCCGTGTTTAAGAATGGTCTTCCTAATATGAGAGGAACTTGAGAATCTTCTTCCATGTCCAAAACAACAAAATCTACTGGAAATACTAAAGTACCAACTTTAACTAGCATGTTCTCCATTATCCCTCTAGGATATTTTATTGATCTATCGACTAGTTGTATGCTTATTCTGGTTGGTTTCAATTCTCCAAGGTCTAGTTTAGTATATAGTGAATACGGCATTAAATTTATACTAGCTCCTAAGTCTGCCAATGCTTCTATTGAACTAAGACTACCCAGAAAACATGGAATTGTGAAACTTCCTGGATCAGATAGTTTTTCTGGTATCTTATTCAACAGCACTGCTGAACAATTAGCATTCATAGTAACAGCCGAGAGTTCTTCCATTTTATTTCTATTTGAGATTAGATCTTTCAAGAATTTAGCATATCTAGGCATTCCTGAAATCACATCAATGAAAGGAAGATTTACATTTATCTGTTTAAACATATCCAAGAATTTGGATTGCTCGGCTTCAAGTTTCTCTTTCTTCATTTTACTCGAATAAGGAAGTGGTGGTTGGTATGGTTTAACATAAGGTTTATCCTTAACTGTGTTATCTTCATTAACCTTTTCAACTACCGGTTCTTTTTCCTTATCTTGATCAGGTTGTGGTTCTTGTGGAGTAGGAATGGCTTCATCAGAAGTTACAGGTATTTCAGGTGGTTTAAGTGTTGTACCACTTCTTGTGGTAATGGCTTTAGCTATTTCATTCCGGGGGTTAGCATTTGTATCACTAGGTAGACTTCCCGGTTTTCTTTCACCTATTAACCTTGCTAGGTTACTCACTTCTTGTTCCAGATTTTGAATAGAAGCTTGTTGATTTCTAAATGCTTGAGCATTTTGCTCATTGGTTTGTTTTTGAGATGTGAAAAATTGTGTTTGAGTTTCAACTAGCTTTGTCATCATATCTTCTAAATTCGGCTTTTTATCATCGGTTTGTTGTGGTGGTTTGTTTTGAAAATTAGGTCTTTGCTGATTGTAAGTATTATTGGATACTTGTTGATTGCTAGGACCTTGTTGGTTGTTGGATGGAATATTTCGGTTATAATTCTGGTTTTGATTGTAAATCGGTCTTGGCGGTTGATAATTATTCTGATAATTATTTCCAGGCCTTTGGTTTATGTATGAAATATTCTCTCTTTGTTCCATTGTTAATTCAATACTGAGACAATCTTTTGTCAAATGTGGTCCTCCACACTGCTCACAACTAATTCGTATTGAGTGAATATCTTTAGTCATCTTTTCCATTCGTCGTTCCACAGCATCTATCTTTGCGGAAATGGAATCTAAGTCATGGCTAGAATCGGCTCTAGCTGCTTTAGATGATCTAATGATATCTTTTTCTTGGTGCCACTCATGTGAGTGGGAAGCAGTATTATCAATAATTTTGTAAGCATCAGTTTCGGTTTTCTTCATAATAGAACCACCAGCTGCTATATCTATGTCTTTCCTTGTAGTGATGTCGCATCCTTGGTAGAATATTTGTACTATTTGACAGGTGTCTAAACCATGTTGCGGACATCCTCTTAACAACTTTCCATATCTAGTCCACGCCTCATATAGAGTTTCATTTGGTTTCTGTGTGAACGTAACAATTTCTGCTTGAAGTCTTACGGCTTTAGATGCAGGAAAGAATTGTTTAAGAAATTTGTCAACTAAAACGTCCCATGTATCGATCGCCCCTTCAGGTAACGATTCCAACCAATCTTTGGCTTCTCCCTTTAAAGTCCAGGGAAATAACATGAGATATATCTGTTCATCCTCCACATCTCGGATTTTAAATAGTGTGCAGATCCTATTAAAGGTACGTAGATGTTCATTTGGATCTTCCTTCGGCGCACCACTAAATTGGCATTGATTAGTCACCATGTGTAGAATTTGTCCTTTGATTTCATAATCTGGCGCATTAATGTCTGGATGAGTAATTGCGTGACATTGGCCAGTGCGTTTAGCTCTCATTCGGTCTTCCATACTTAAAGGTTCCAGATTCTCCATAATTGAATTTGTTGAATCGGTATCACTAGATGATTCTGATTTAATGGTTCGTTCCTCAACAATCTCTGTTTGAATAATTGGTGGCTCCGGAGGAAAGTTTAGTGGTTCAGGATCTACGAACCGTTCCTGAATATTCTCTGGATTCTCAATTGTGAGGTTGGGTTCAAAAAATGGATTATCGGAAATTTGAACTGAAGTACTTGGTCTACTGGATGACGATTCTAAAGAAAAATCAACGGCGGTTATATTTGCTAAATGTCTTGATCTAGTTACAGGTGGTGAACGTACAAAAGGTGGTGAACGTACAAAAGGTGGTGAACGTCTTGCTCGGTGCATTCACTGAATATCCTATTAGTTTTTAAAAGGAAAGAAAAATTATAATAAGTTATCCAATCAATAGACTTTTTTGATTTTGCCCACGTTTCGAATAGCCAAAAGATGCAGCAGAGGGGCAGGATTCGTTTGGTCTCAATATAATTGAGGACTGTTTGGCTCCAATAACCCGGTCCACGTACAAATCCAACTATTACTACGAACCAGAAAATTTTGATGTCTATTAATTTAACCACTTAAAATAAATTTTCGTAATTTTAAGAAATTTAGATAAGAAGTAGAATAAAAATCTATGTCCTAAAACTAGAATAGCGAGAAATAAGAAAGAAAAAGAGTTCGTCGAAAAAAGGTCGAAAAAGAAAAATGGTTGAAAAATAAAAGGTGACGAAAAAATAAAAGAAACTTATAAAAACTTAAAAATACTTGACTAACCTAACCTTATTACTACAACTAACTTAAAATTATAATCTCAAATTGAAATTACTAATTGGAATGATAATTGATACATAGGTAAAAGTCGTCTAAAAATATTAAAGCTTACAAAAAAAACTAAATCCCAAATGGAAATAACTTAAAAAGAAACTAAAACTTAAAAAGGCGTCGCAAAATTCTAAAGTACCTAAATCTTAGTCTAAAGAAAAAGCACTTAAGGAATTCTACGGCAAAGCCTAAAAATCTAGGAGTAAAAATGACTATGGCAAAAACTAAGTTTAAAATTAAATATGAGCGAAAAATACAAAAGTTATGCTACAACGATTAAAAAGGGACAAAATATAAAAATATACAAAAAGTTGTAAAAATTACAATTTTTATAAAAATATTATTTTTATATTATTTATTTAATAAAACTACTAATTTTACAATTTAATTAAACTAATTTAAACAAAATATACAAAATAATAATAAAAACTAAAAACATAATTAGGGTTTTAATTAATAAATAATAATAATAACTCCGTAATTAATGCCTGATTAGGGCTTCTGTCGCGTGTCAGAATACCTCGGCGAGTTGCGGTATTTAATGCATCAAACCCCGCGACTCGCGGGGTTCAGAAATTCAGATGACAAGTTTAATCTTCGACGCGTTTTTCTTTATTTATTTATTTATTTTATTTTCTGTTTTTAAATATGTGTATTAATAAAACTTTATATTTAAAACTTAAATAAAAATAGAATCACTTTATAATTTTATAAATAAAAATCTTAAAACTAGATTTATATATATATATTTTTTATATTTATATGTTTTTAAATAAAAACAAAATACTTAAATAAAACTTATGTTTTTATAAAAACAAAGAAACTTTGTAAAACTTAAATATTTATCAAACTCCTAAAAATATTTATATTTTTGTTTTTCTTTTTATATTTTTGAATATTTAAAACGTTTTTTTTTTTTTTTACAAAAACGAATTTTAATAAAAGTAAACTAAAAATCTTTTTTTTCTTCTTTATATTAGCGTTGCGCTTCCGGCTTTTAAGAGAGTTCCCCGGCAGCGGCGCCAAAAAAATACTTGATGCGGTAGCGGAGTGGTATAAAATAGTTATTAATTTTAGCAGAAAATACTATTAAATACGATACAATTTTACACAAGATATTTATTTATTTATAGAATGGATATACTTAAACCTTGCTACAACACTTATAGGCAGTGTACCTAATCGTACAGTAGTGTATTTTTTAGTAAGTCCGGTTCGTTCCACAGGGAAATCTTTAAACAAAGCTTAACGCTATATTAGTTTACTTTTATAAAACTACAAATACATATATATAATTAATATTATTATTATAAAGGGGGGTTTTTACCGTTTAATGACCGGTTTGTCGATTTTAAAACTTTAGTCGCAGTTAAAACCAAATGTAAAATATTAAAAATAAATACAAGACTTAAATTAAAGCATGAAGTAAATAACGATAAATGAAATTGCGAATAATAAAAGTGCGATAAAATAAACTTGCGATAATTAAAAAGTACGATAATTAAAAGTGCGATTAAATACAATAACAATAAAAATGCGATAATTAGAAGTGCAATTAAATATAAAATAAAGGAAATTAAATATGAAATAAAAGAATTATGCTTATTTAAACTTCCGTAATCATGATGTTTGACGTGTTGATTTTAGTTTTATGCCCATGGGTTAATTGTCCTTTGTCCTGGATTATTTAATATGTCCGTCTGGTTTTTGTCCATAACAGTTCATCAGTCATAAATATAAAGTGCGAGTGTCCTCGTCAAATTATCCTTATACCCGAAGTTAAATATTCCAACTAATTGGGGACTTAAACTGTAACAAGATTTTAATACTTTGTTTAATAATTACACCAGGATGTCGACTGAGTGTAACCCAAGGTTTTAATATTTTGTTATCAATTATACCAAGTGTCCTTTGTACATAATTTCACCCCTGTTTTAATTATTCTAGTGGCTATTAATCCATTCCCGTGTCCGGTTAAATGAACGATTATTCGTACATATAAATACCCCGTCCATCGTGTCCGATCGAGTGTATATGGTAATTTATAGGGACGCCCAATTGTAAATCTTTATATTAACATTAACAAACTATCATTTAGTTAAACAAATATAAAGCCCATTAATAGTCAATAGTCTAATTTCCACAAGTGTCGTTCTTTTGTCCAAACCCCAATTATGGTACAAAGCCCAATTACCCAATTTTAGTAATTAGCCCAACATTATGATTACTTCGTTTTAAATAAGCATAATAATAACTTAGCTACGAGACATTAATGTAAAAAGGTTGAACATAACTTACAATGATTAAAAATAGCGTAGCGTTATACGGACAGAATTTCGACTTACACCCTTACAACAATTGCTAACATACCCTTATTATTAGAATTATAATTAAAATTAAAATATAAATTATAAATATATATATATATATATATATATTTTACGTATGAGAAGAAGAAGAAAAAGATGATGAAAATGATCAGATTTCGGTTTGCTTTATAGGGAGTTTCAAAACTGGGGGCTCCGCGACTCGCGGCCTTTTTGGCCTTCAAACTCCGCGAGTCGCGGAGTTTACTTTTACAGCTCAGAGGAGTTTGGCTCTTTGTTTACCGACGGTTTAAATATAAATATAATATATTAAATAATTATAAGAATTATTTAAATATTATATTATATTTATGTGCATAGTTGACTTGTAATTTTTAGTCCGTTGCGTCGAGCGTTGAGAGTTGACTCATGTCCCGGTTCCGGATTTTCGAACGTCCTTGCGTACAATTTAATATCTTGTACTTTGCGTTTTGAATCTTGTACTCTTGTAATTTCGAGACGTTTCTTATCAATAATTGGAACCTCTTTGATTGTCTTTTGTACTTTTGAGCTTTTTGGTCGTTTGCGTCTTCAATTCGTCGAATCTGTCTTTTGTCTTCACCTTTTATTATTTAAACGAATATCACTTGTAAATAGAACAATTGCAACTAAAAGCTTGTCTTTCTTGAGGAATAATGCTATGAAATATATGTTCGTTTTTAGCATTATCAGATTTGGTTAGGTTTACCCCTTTATTTAGGATTTCAGTTTATCAAAAACATACACACACACACACACACACACATAAATATGTTGATTATTTGTTTTACGAGTAAGTTGTTTGAGGGATTCGGGTCGGGTTGTGACACTACAGAATTTGAAAGCGGATAGTCCTAGATGTGACCCGAAGGTGTTGAGAAGAGTGGTAGTTAGGTCTAATTTGTCGTTAGTGCCTGAGAAGCCACTAGATTTATATGATCCGAAATTTGATAAGGATGCATGCCGAAGCTGAAGTACCAGTGGTTACTTACTGATGGAATTGAGATGTTGGCGCGTATGTCGCATAGAGTTGCTTATGGATGTGAAATAGGCACCGGTGATGGGGCAGCAATTCTTGTTGGACTTCCACGTGATTATTACAAGGAGTTGGCAATGTATGAGGGTTTTGAGCTACTAGAGGCTGTTATGACGATGACGATGATCTCTGAAGCAATATTCATGTATACATTTTATGGATCCTCAAAGGAAGGCCTTGTATACATGGATATTGCTCGATCAGCTTTATTTTCATTCACTGATGGCCAATCACAGTGGGCGAGTTATCATGGCTAGTGAGGTTGGAGTTATTTTCATTGGTGCTTTCTAACATAGCCTTTTCATCGAAGGGAGTGGCAGTAATCTCTCTCTTGGATGTCGGTGCAGTCCATGTTAAAATCACAGGTTGATTGATCAATCTTTTCCTTGAAAGTCTTTCTTTTTTATTTAATTTATGTTTTGTTTTTTTTCAGTTGTTTTTTTGGGACTGCCTCTGCCACTGAATACTTGTTAAGGGGCTAAAGGTGTAAGCTGGAAAGATATCTTGGTGGATGTTGCTGTACTCCAGAAAGAATGAGTTGGCTTTCCTATTTTGTCTATTCTAGAAGGGCCTAAGTTGGGTTGGCTCATATTATTTAACCCCCATCGTATTTAGGGTTCTACACAACAAAAAAAGAAGCAAACTGCTCCTAACAGTTCACACCAAAATTCGCGAATTTTCATATTGTTCATATAGTTCTTGTTTCTTCTTCTTAATTGTGTTATTTTGTTCATTGAAGAATCGTTGCAGATTGTGACTTTAAGTCACTACTTCTTTATAAGTTCTTGTAATTCATTGTTTGAAGTTGATTAAGTTTTTGGTTGATTGGATTTAGTGTTTGTGTTCTGGTATTCGGTTTAATTTAACATGGTATCAGAGCTATTGGATACGCTTGTGGTTAATTCGCTCATCTGGCAATCTAGGGTTTCCAATTAATTTGGGAATTCGCTGTCTTTTTGATCCGTGGCTGACCTGTGACTCACACTCGCTTCTCTTAGGTAATACTGAGGTTTATTTTGTCTTCCGTTGCTGTTTTTGTGATCTCTTTGTTCTTGTTCTCATTATCACTGTAAGTCTTTTTTCATTTTCCTCTAATCTGAGTCTGCTCGTGAGTTTTAAGCGAAGCTTGTTATCCTTGATCTACCAACTGAATTGGTGTGAAACCCTGGCTTTAACAGCTTCATAGGCTTGATTCTTGCTGCCATTGGAGTTGTCTAGAAGGGACCCCTTCTAGATTCTATAACTCTGTTCTGTATTGTGTCTATCATATTTATTACTTTGTCTGCTTTCTAAACGTTGCAGGTAGCTTGATTGTTTTCTATTACTTTTGCTGTACTAGTATTCTTTATTTTCTTAACTGCTTTTCTTTTTGTGTCTTTGTGCCTCTTGTGTGGTTCTGCTTGCATCGTGAGTTATCTGCTTGTTATATTATGGTTAATGAGCGTGGAGAAGGGTCCAAGTTCACTCAAGTGAGTGATCTTGACTTTGGAGACCCATTATATTTGCATGCTAGTGACACTAGTACCACTGCTCTAATTTCCTTAAAACTTAAAGGAACAGAGAACTACAATGTTTGGAGTATGGCCATGTTACTTGCCTTGCAGACTAAAAATAAAACTGGATTTATAAATGGCACATGTGTGAAACATACTACTGATGAAGTACTAATAAGGCAATGGGAAAGATGTAATTCTGTGGTTTTGTCTTGGATTTTAAATTCTATATCTGAAGAGTTGTATTCTGGTCAAGTTTTTTCTCAATCTGCTCAAATTGTGTGGGAAGAACTTAAAGAAACCTATGACAAAATTGATGGGTCTATTACTTATAATTTTCACCATAAAATAAACTCTTTAACTTAAGGTAGTTCTTCCGTGTCTGATTATTATCATAACATGAATGCCCTTTGGAAACAATTTGATGCTTTAGCTAAATTACCCTCTTGTGTTTGTGATGCGAATAAAGAATATAAGGCACATAATGATTTGATAAAATTAATGCAATTTCTGATGGGGTTAAATGAGTCCTTTTCTTCCATAAGAAGTAACATTTTAAGTAGAGAACCTTTACCTAGCATTAAAAGTGCTTTTGCTATCATTTCTAGAGAAGAGTCTCACAGAATTTCATCTAATGTCAATATTGGTAATAAAGGTCAAAGTTCTGCTTTTCTTGTTACTAAAACCTTTGATAATAAAAGAAGAATTGGAAATACTCCTAACTCTAACCTAAAATGTTCTAAGTGTCAAAGGAGTGGTCACACCATTGAGAGATGTTATGAAATTGTTGGCTATCCACCTGGGTGGGTTAAAAGAACTGGGAACACTGGAAACTTTGGTAACTCTAATAACAAGTCTGGTTCTAGTTACAATACTGTGCAGAGTGCTTCTAATGTGAATGCTGCTATGCCCTTTTCTGCTGATCAAATTAACAAACTTATGGATTTAATAAAGGACCAGTCTGTTAATGGAAATGTCCAGGCCAATATGGCAGGTACCATTGTTAACTACAATACTTTTTTCAATTCCAACTTCAATAAGTTCTTTAAATCCTCCAATGTTTTTAAAAACAAACCCACTAAAGGCTGGATCATTGATTCTGGTGCAACTCAACACATGACAGGTGACTGTAATGAGTTGATAAATGTTTATGATGTGTCTCACTTAAATCTAACTGTCAGTCATCCTAATGGAACTTGTGCTAAAATAACTAAAATTGGCAATCTTAAACTGTCCAAAAGCATCACTCTGTTTGGTGTCTTAATTATACCTGAGTATAGGGTCAGTTTATTATCTGTAAGTAAACTTTTAAAGGATTGCAATATGTTTGTTGGTTTTGATGCTAAGTTCTGTTACATTCAGGATTTGACTCTAAAGAAGATTGTGGGGATTGGTAATGAGAATAATGGTCTTTACATGTTTAACTGTATACAAGGTATCAGTCCAAACATGAGTTCTGTATGTAATGCTTCTGCTAATTTGTGGCATTGTAGACTAGGATACCCTGCAAGTCAGGTCTTAGGTATTCTTAAGGATCAGATTGGGGTCAATCCTAGTACTGTTGATAGTGTATGTGATATTTGCCATAAGGCAAAACAATCAAGGGAACCCTTTCCAATAAGTGACCATAAATCTGTTTCTGTTGGTGACCTTGTTCACCTTGATGTCTGGGGCCCTTATAGAGTTGTCAGTAGGCAAGGTTACAAATACTTTCTTACTGTAGTTGATGACTACTCTAGGGCTGTGTGGTTATATCTGCTTAAATCAAAAGATGAAGTCTTTGAAAATCTGGAAACCTTTTATAAAATGTTAAAAACTCAGTTTGATAAAAGTGTCAAAGTTTTCAGAAGTGACAATGGGTCTGAATTTGTTAATCATAAAATGAACATTTTTGTAAAGAAAATGGCATTATACACCAGACCTCCTGTGTTTACACCCTTCAACAAAATGGTATTGTGGAAAGAAAGCATAGACATTTACTTAATGTTGCTAGATCATTATTGTTTCAAAGTGGTTTACCTCTTATATATTGGTGTGAATGTGTTCTAACTGCAACCTTCTTGATTAACAGGCTACCTTCATCTGTGTTGCTTGGAAAGTCTCCTTTTGAAATGGTTTACAAGTCTAAACCTAGTCTCTCTCTTTTAAGAGCTTTTGGGTGTTTATGTTTTTCTGTTATATTAAATGATTTTGATAAGTTTTCTAAAAAATCTGAAAAATGTGTTTTGTTAGGGTACTCAAATGAGAAAAAGGGTTACAAATTGTTAAGTTTGGAAAACAATAATATATTTTTTTCAAGAGATGTTAAATTTTATGAAACTATTTTTCCTTTCAAAACAAAAAATAAAACTGTCTTAGAAGAGTCAGAGTCAGATTTTGTTACTCATTTGAACTTTTTTGATAACTTTTTTGAAAAGCCCATTAGCTCTCCAAGTCCCAATGATGAAGGGGGAGAAACAACTGATGAGGAAAGGGGCCGTGATCACGGGTCATCAGATAATTCTGATGAATCTGATACCCCTATCTCTCAAGATCCTAGTTCATCTAGTCCAAACCCTGAGGGCAATTCTGAAACAAATACTGATGGTTCCCAAGACAACACAGATGATGGGGGGGAGTTAAGAAGGTCTGCTAGGGCTAAGTTCTTTCCTTCTAAGTATAATGATTATGTGATTAAAAGTAATGTGAGGTACCCTGTGTCCAATTATT
Source organism: Rutidosis leptorrhynchoides (assembly GCF_046630445.1). Classification (NCBI taxonomy): domain Eukaryota; kingdom Viridiplantae; phylum Streptophyta; class Magnoliopsida; order Asterales; family Asteraceae; genus Rutidosis; species Rutidosis leptorrhynchoides. Next base: position 537,032,689 of record NC_092335.1, on the reverse strand, counting down.
GTAACTACTCTCACATTAATGCTGACTTTATGTGTCTTGTGTCTAATCTGGAAAATTCTAAGGAACCTGAGTCTTACTATGAGGCTTGTAAAGACCAGAATTGGGTTGAGGCTATGAATGATGAGATGGAAGCCCTTAACAGAAATAATACTTGGGTCATTACTGATTTACCTGTTGGTAGAAAACAAATAGGATGCAAGTGGATATATAAAATTAAATATAAGTCTAGTGGTGAAATAGAAAGGTATAAGGCTAGACTGGTGGCTAAGGGATATAGTCAAAGAGAAGGTGTTGACTATGAAGAGACCTTCAGTCCTGTGGCTAAAATGGTAACTGTTAGATGCTTTTTAAACCTGTCTGTTCAATATGGCTGGACATGCTATCAACTTGACATTAATAATGCCTTCCTATATGGTGACTTAGTTGAAGATGTTTACATGTCATTACCCCAAGGTTTTTTTTCCTGAAAATGAAACAAAAGTTTGCAAACTAACTAAGTCTTTGTATGGTCTTAAACAAGCTCCCAGAATGTGGAATGAAAAACTAACTGCTTCTCTTACCGAGTATGGTTTTCAACAAAGTATCAATGATTATTCCCTTTATACTTTTTCAAAAGATTCTATTTTTATAGCCCTGCTTGTGTATGTTGATGATATCATCATAACTGGGAATAATGTTAATGAAGTTGAAAAGGTGAAACTGTTCTTAAAAACCAAATTTATGATCAAAGACCTAGGTGAATTGAAATATTTTCTTGGAATTGAAGTTGTCAAAACCAAAGATGGATTGTGTCTGTCTCAAAGAAAATACTGCTTGGATCTTTTAAGTGAGTTTGGTATGCTAGGGTGTAAACCCATCAATACTCCTCTTGAAGTTAACACTATTTTGGCCTCTGATGCAATTGAGCATGACCAATTGGTCCCTAACATAACAGAATACCAAAAGTTAATTGGAAAGCTCATTTATCTCACTCACACCAGACTGGATATATCCTACTCTGTACAAACCCTAAGCCAACACATGCATGCTCCCTTAGAATCCCATGTTAAAGCTGCCTTCAGAGTTTTGAGATATCTAAAAGGATCTCCAGGAAAAGGTATTCACATAGCTAAATCTTCAGATGTGTTCTCATTAACTGCTTATTTTGATGCTGATTGGGGTAAGTGTTTACTAAATAGGAGGTCTGTTACTGGATACTCTTTATTCCTTTGTGGTTCTCATGTGTCATGGAAAAGTAAGAAACAGGCAACTGTTTCTAGATCCTCCACAGAATCTGAGTATAGAGCCTTAGCTGATACTACCTGTGAAATTGTTTGGGTGTTAAAACTCTTGTCTGATTTTGGTCTAAACAATCTTTTACCTGTAAGTCTAATGTGTGACAACACATCTGCTCTCTTACTAGGTGCAAACCCTGTCTTTCATGAGAGGTCAAAACATTTTGAAACAGACGTCCACGTGGTTAGAGAAAAATGTGTGTCTGGGGTAATTGAAACTAAATATATTGACACCTCTAATCAGATTGCAGATATATTTACAAGAGGCCTTCCAAAACTGCAGCATATAGCTCTATATCAGAAATTGGGTTTATTAGATTGTTTCAAGGATAAGATTGAGGGAGGGTGTTAAAATCACAGGTTGATTGATCAATCTTTTCCTTGAAAGTCTTTCTTTGTTATTTAATTTATGTTTTGTTTTTTTTCAGTTGTTTTTTTGGGACTGCCTCTGCCACTGAATACTTGTTAAGGGGCTAAAGGTGTAAGCTGGAAAGATATCTTGGTGGATGTTGCTGTACTCCAGAAAGAATGAGCTGGCTTTCCTATTTTGTCTATTCTAGAAGGGCCTAAGTTGGGTTGGCTCATATTATTTAACCCCCATCGTATTTAGGGTTCTACACAACAAAAAAAGAAGCAAACTGCTCCTATCAGTTCACACCAAAATTCGCGAATTTTCATGTTGTTCATATAGTTCTTGTTTCTTCTTCTTAATCGTGTTATTTTGTTCATTGAAGAATCGTTGCAGATTGTGACTTTAAGTCACTACTTCTTTATAAGTTCTTGTAATTCATTGTTTGAAGTTGATTAAGTTTTTGGTTGATTGGATTTAGTGTTTGTGTTCTGGTATTCGGTTTAATTTAACAGTCCACCATCATTTGGTCAGGAAGCTCGAAAGAACCAAGGTTGCATTAATGGTCGAATATGCCGACTCACGTGAAGTGAATCATTTATGTATACTTGTTGGATGCAATCTATCCATATCTAGCCGTGAAGGCCATTTGGAGGATGCAGGTCGACGATAAAATCCCACCCAAGTCAAACCGAGACTTCCACACACAAAAACAATTAGTCACAAGTATTACGTACTAAGCTAGTCACTATATATGGCTCTTACTCATGCTACTCAGTTTTACAGTCCTTCAACTCATAGTTGAACAAGTCCAAAGTCAACATTTCATGTCACCCTATTCAAATAAAAAATTTGTTCTTACTCTTTTTAATTTTTGAAAAGCTGAATGATTTAACTTCAATCTTATATAATACCACAATTATAATCACTTCTCTCATGTATTTAGGTTCGCAATTGAAGATGATTGTTGACGAAAACTCGAATTCACATTTCGGTTGGTGAGTTATAACTTGTTTCGTTCAGTATAATTGTGTGTGTTTTTTGATTTGTAGTGTGTAGATTTGTTGTGTGTGTATGCTATTATGTATTGCGGCTTTTCGTGTATTTGAGGCTGTTATATTTGCAGCTCTCCTTCTGTACTGGCATTTGAGTTTTAATAATATGTTGCTTTTCCAAAAAAAAAAATTCTATATTAATTTTTTTGGATCAAAATGAAGATTATTTTCGTATGATTTACTTTTACTTTTATTTTTGTAGTATAACCCATTTTCTTAATCAGAACTTCAAACATGGGCTCTATTATAAAATAAGTGGAGATGTTACAGTTTACAATCGTAAGTTTTTATCGACCATCATTATTATACAATCGTAAGTTTTTATCGACCATCATTATTATTATTATTATTATTATTATTATTATTATTATTATTATTATTATTATTATTATTATTATTATTATTATTATTATTATTATTATTATTATTATTATTATTATTATTATTATTATTATTATTATTATTATTATTATTATTATTATTATTATTATTATTATTATTATTATTATTATTATTATTATTATTATTATTATTATTATTATTATTATTATTATTATTATTATTATTATTATTATTATTATTATTATTATTATTATTATTATTATTATTATTATTATTATTATTATTATTATTATTATTATTATTATTATTATTATTATTATTATTATTATTATTATTATTATTATTATTATTATTATTATTATTATTATTATTATTATTATTATTATTATTATTATTATTATTATTATTATTATTATTATTATTATTATTATTATTATTATTATTATTATTATTATTATTATTAATGTTTTTTTTTTTTTTTTTTTTTTTTTTTTTTTTTTTTAATGCAAGATAATAACAAAACTTCTACTATCAGTAGGGTTGAATTATCCTGACAATCCGGATTATGTGAACCAGCAAGAACTATCCCTCAACTTGTGGGATGCGAAGGTAGCAACTAAAAAACTTTAGGCAGTAAAAGATATTTACTTGCTACCGGGTATTAATTATTAATTACTCATATAGATCGATCTATATCTACTGGCGGAAGGACCGAATGCCTTATTGGATCGTTTTTTCCAACAAGCAACCATACAGCACTGGTAAATAATTTACTAACACTAAACTAATTTCTTTCCGTAAATTATTTTCTAACATAAGTTGTTGTTGGCTCTTAGAATGTGCAGACAACGATGTTGGAGACGCTTTAAGGTTCTTTCCCAAATACTCCGTAGTCTATTAAATATTAAAGATTAAATACAAACATTTTAAAGTTTAGTTTAATTATAAATAAATATAAATAAATATGAATATAAATATAAATAAACTACTCCGTATCAATATTAATAGTCAACTCTTTATTTGTTTATTATTTTTTAGGTTAACACCTTATCTGGAAATCAAACCCTCTAACTGGAAAGAATTTCGTGAAGATCTTAACCAGAAATATGGAAAGAAGATCTCGGTAAAAAAATGTTAACTTTTCTAAGTTAGATCTATAAATTTTTTATCTTTTTATATTTATACATTAAATCAATACAATTGTAGACTTGGGAAGGCTCGGTAGACGCTTTTGAGTTGGAAGTTGACTTCGTTACGGCGTTTGGCACATATCTGAATCTGGTAACTCATGTTAAATCATAATCATCATCTATCTACTTTTTGTGTGTTAGCTAATACTACAAGATTTCAATTTCAGGTAGACAAAAGTGTCTTTGAAGTGTACAAATATGACACGCCACAGGGTTCTATTAACTCAGAGTAGGATTACTAATCAAATTATATTACTTTTTTTTTATATGTTATTTACATTTTATAGAGTACTGACCAAATTAATTTGTAATTTCGCAGTACCCATGCGGTTTTTTTTTTTTTTTTTTTTCTAAACGGGACAAAGCATCTAATCTTTTTCCAGCTGGTAGAAAGGTATTATTATTAATTTTAATAAACTCATTTTTACTTATATATACTTGGTACTATTTAATCATAAATCATAAATTTTTATTTGCTTTTGTAGAGAAACTGAAAGTAGTTAGGAAGAAGAAGTTTTTGCAGAGTACGGCGATTCTGAATTCTGGGAAGAATAGACTTGATTGACGCTGGATGATAATGAAGAAGAGGATGATAAATGAAACATAATTGTATGTGTTTATGTTTGGTGGTAATGAATTTGACATGTGGTTTTAGTTTGGCTGTTAGGCTGATGTCTACTTGCTTTGTTAATTCTTACTCTATTTGGAGAAGAGCATGACTAAAAATATTGGTATGACATTTACAATCCTGCTACTGGTATGGTTATTAATCATGTGTTGAGTTTAATTGCTAGTGAGATGACATGTACGTTCTGTATTGTATTAGCGATTAGCGAGTACACGAATCTTTGTAAGGGTGAGTATGCATGGGCATTAGCATAGTAGCTAGGTCTGATGTCAGGATCTATCGGAGGAATCTGATACCGTTATCCAAAATAAACTGTTCCTTTTAACGGTTTTTAGCATCGATATTTGTTTGTTGAAATGTATATATCTTAATAGGATCTCTGAGAATGTTAGTGCCTAAGATATGTCATGTGATATATATTTTTTAGAGCGAATGACGAGAATTGTATGTACCAGAAAGCCTATAACTATTCTAATATAGCTTGATTTCTATGTTAAATATGTCAAGAGTGTTACTGAATTCGAGGGAAAACCAGGCGTCACATTTTAGTGTTATGAGTTACTCTTTTGAGTTATAAAGAAGAGAGTTACACGAGGCACTAGTTTATGGAAAGAAACATTGTCACCTGTACATTTCATAATGCATTTTTATTTGTTCTATATCCTTCTAAACAAATACATAAAAAACTAGTGGTGTATTTAACCTTTTAATTCGATGTGATAAAACTGTTTGATTTCTTAAAGTTGTTTGTCATCCTCTCAAAAGTTATTAATTGGGTTGTTTAGTTGAAATACCTTTCTGATCAGTTGGGTTGTTTGGTAGAACCTGCTTTCTGAATGTAAATACAACTTTTATAAAAAGTAATGTTACCAAAATGTTTGTGGGAAAGCAAACTTGACCACACGCCTTATTTTCTCAGTAATAAGATTGAACCCATTGTAGCTGAACCCATTTTGGCTTATTAACCATCTCCTTTTGCCGCTTGTCATGAATATTACAGAATGTTATCACAACTTAAATTTTTTCTTTTTAAATCTGCTAAATTCACATATGCATTTTATTATTATTATTATTATTATTATTATTATTATTATTATTATTATTATTATTATTATTATTATTATTATTATTATTATTATTATTATTATTATTATTATTATTATTATTATTATTATTATTATTATTATTATTATTATTATTATTATTATTATTATTATTATTATTATTATTATTATTATTATTATTATTATTATTATTATTATTATTATTATTTATTTACGTATTATTTATTTATTTTTATTTTTATAATTTTATCAAAGGTGACTACAACTGGAGCAATGACATTTTCATTCATACAAGCAATTGAAGGTGTTCATGGTACAACCGTACAACATATGGTGTCATGGTGATATGCTGAATTCAATGAGAACCACCGATGCGAAAAATGAAACTTGTGTAGGAAGAGGTGCTAGTGGTGGTGGTACAATAATGTTGTATTGTTGGTACGTTCCCATTCATCAATATTTTCATCCTTCAGTTAAGTACTTACTACTGGTATAATATTTCAAATCTATGTTTTTTTCAGGTTTGGATTGCATATAAAAGAAACAAGTTGGTTAAGTAGTGCCATATGGGTACTTTCACTTGTATCCTTTCGGAGGTATGCATTTAATTGGTAAAATGAAAAAATATTGTTGTAGTTGGTTGGTTGGTACCTACTATGTGCTATAAACCATTATCCAAAAGTTGCTTCGGGTTTGATTTCAAAGTGTAGTGTGGATAAGTTTATTTCTCCACTTCCACATATTGCCCATAGTCAATAACAAAACGAATCGTGAAGCAAGATTATTAATCTTATTTAGGGGGTGTTTGGATTTGCGTTTTGAAAAATGATTATGTGTTTTGAAAACTGATAATCAAATAATCAGCTGTATCAAAACGTGGTTTAAATTAATGGTGTTTGGATTTGATTATGCAGTTTGATAACATCATAATCAAATAATCAGTTTATGAGAGTTTTGGAAATCATATTATTTGATAACTTAACTAGTAATAAAATGACCAAAAGACCCTTCTTTTAATACAAATAAATATAAATATGAATGATATGATAAAAACAAATACCGGTAAACAAATATTTACATAAATTACATACATACGGAGGATAAATTTATAAATTTAGTACTTAATATATAAATTCACATAGAAATTGAAAAAATCAACTGATTAAAAAGAACTCAACATATATACTCCATATCGATATATAGATACAGTAGAATAAAGTATACAAAATAGAGTTACGAAGTTTTTGTCTGGCCATAATAGAAAATTAAATGGTGAAAAATTATTTTTGAGAATCACGATTTCATGTAGTAACCCTCCCATCACTTTCGGATTTTCACGTTTTGGAGTCTAAGAAATGTGAATAATCAATTATTATCATCTGTTTACCAAACACTAAAACTAATTATTTATGATTTCAAAACGCAATAATTAAATAATCACTATCAAAACACATTTCCAAACACCCCTTAATATATATTCGAACCTGCAGAAAAGTTTGCCGCGAGCTTAACACGCTCTTTACTCCATTCGGTGTCGCATCTGGCATGTTCCACCAACTAAGAAAACTTCTCCATATTGGCACCACATATCTACTCTTTATGAACACGTAAATGGTCAATGTCTTGTCGATGAATGCAGCAGGACGGGCATTCTGATATGTCCAAATTGGCAACCTATCAAGGTTGAGCCTCCATTTAAAAAACATTCACTTTTTTTTGGCAAACAAGATAACCATGTAGGAACATTAAAAAAAATACTAGTGTCCCTTCCAAGTTGTTATTGATCATTAAGGACAGATTAAAAAAAAAAAAGTACCTTTCGGGCATAAGGACCAAAACCAACTATCTATCTGGATGCGATGCCAATGCAGGGATTGATTGTAAGAGGGTTGATGACCTGGCCTGGCCAAGCCAAATCACTGTCTGCTCTTCCTCTAATTTCTGACCTCCATTGTCATTTCCCCAATTTATAAACCGCAAGATGCATTGGAAACCCGGTCTGCTACTAATAACGCGTCTTTGTTTAAATCCAAAGCGAATAACCTTGGAAATAATTGCTTATTAAGGATCTCGTTTGTATTTGGTAGCCAAACCTCTTTCCTACCAACCTTCCTTGCGAATAATGGATGAATGAAACACCAAGAACACTGCGCATAATTGATATTGACTCCTTCAGTTGATTAGACCACGCCATAGATAACTCCAACCCAACACCTGTCACAATCAAATCACGTTGCTGCACTTCTATTCCGAGATAATATGAGAGTGGACCAAGGTCACTCATTTCGAACTCGATTTGCATCATCTTCTTGAACGTGTTTTATCAGACTTTCATCAGCACCTGTCACAATCAAATCATCAACAGACACACCCATCTATTAGTAGCTCTTTCGCCTTGCCTTTTGTATACACAGCTTGCTCTTGTGGGAATCAAACAAAACCCATCTTCTTTAACACTTTATCGAGTCGAATGTTCCACGCTATAGGTGCCTGACACAACCCATATAGTGCCCTTTTTCAACCTATACGGTTATACACCATATGTTCTTTTCCATCAATAATGAAACCTTCGGGCTCAGATACATAAACTTCCTCTTGCATGTCACCATTTAAAATGATCGAGTAGTTTCCATTACAGTTCGGTTCTGTCGTTCGACTACCCCATTCTGCTGAGGGGTATACGGGGCTGTCAACTGTCTCTTTATACCTTCATTGCTGCAATAATTGTTGAACTCGTGAGAGTTAAATTCTCCCCCACAATCACTTCGAACCATTCTTATCTTATGACTGCTTTCGAATTCAACATCAGCTTTGTACCTCTTGAATGCCACAAATGCTTCATCCTTTGCCTTGATTACGTACATCCACATGTACCTACTAAAATCATCAACGATTAGTAGAAAATATCGGTTAACATGGCCTAACCTTGCGTGCCACAGCCACGATTCATCATCCAATCTATTCAGTAAACAAACAGGTTGAGCCATATTTAAAAAGACTTTATATAACCTGTTATACCCACGCTGTACTTTAATTAACAGCCTACCATTTCCATCATTAAGTAATTGTGAAACAATTTCAGCTTTAGTTATTGAGTCGACAGCAAGCATCGATTTATTGGCGACTTGACTAGCTCTTAGAGTCTAAAGTAAAACTTCAGGCAAGATTTAAAACCCATGGAAATTTGATTTTACCATTTTGGCGTCTCAATTTTTATTTTTAATTTAATTTAATTTTTAAAAAAAATTTCCTAGGAGGTCCACTCGGAAGCAATATCTCTATCCGTCGAATAGAGAGGGATGACTTTCTCTATTTTTGAGAGTGTTTTCACTCTGGGTGAAGAAATGACTTGTCTTTATTCTCGGATAAAGGAAAGATTGTCTACATCTCACTTCCCTATACATCACTTATGTGGTATTGAGTTTTGTTGTTGTTGTTGTTATTGAAACAATTCGATCTTATATCCACACACAGTTATTTGCACAAGGCTCACTATATTGCTATGTAATGCAGGGGTAAAGTATACCTCAGAAATGACCACTATTTTTGTTGGAAAATCGTGTGTACTTTTACCAATTCAGATTAACGCAGCGGATAGTTAAAATAATAATCAATTATTATTTTATAAACTATTTACAAAATTAAATATTCATATATTTAAATTTAATAAAACATGCACATGATTAACGATCCCAAAGATCCAGTTACACCACTAATAATTGTCAAAATATGTAATTCACAAAGTGAGTAAACGATATACATTTCTTGAAGAAACTGATTGAAGGAGAGAAACCTACGATCAAAAATATGACCGTCTCTTAGGATAGTCCACACTACACTTCGAACGACCGTCAATGGATGCTAGTCCAAACCCAAGTAACTTATTATAATAATCAAATTATTATAATAAAACAATATATAATACTCCGTATAACTCTTGTTTGCAAGAACACTTAAGCATCTCTTCATGCTAATTAATTTTACGAATTAAAAAGCCAAGGATGAGATAAAAAATGGTTCATTTGATTTGCGATGTATGTGTTTCCTTTTCTTTTTGTCTGACTTACTCTTCCAAAAATCAATCAATGCTTATATTTATAATATATGTGTAAAAGTAAAAATTGAATTGTGAAGTCCGTGAAACAAAACGCGTACAAAGTTATTTTGTTTCTATCTATATTTAGATTCCCAAAATCGTTTGATTTTATTTAAAAAAGTCGTATTTCTCAAATACTTTAAGGATATGTTATGTAACTTATAATTAATAATTTCTATCATGTCGCTTTCATGTGAATAGTAAATTAATTAATTTCGTTTCATTTACTATTCATATGAATAGTAAATGAATTAATTTCGATTTACTATTTTGTTACTTGAGTAATATATATACATCATATATATATATTTTATTTGACATCTCGATGTATATGTGTGTGACCCCAAAGGCTCAAATGAAGTTGAACATATAGTTATATGTTGTACCTTGCACATTAATCATTCAGACTCCCACTTGTGCATGGCACAACACCAAGTAACTATACAAACAATGGTAAGCATCTAGCAACACGTCATTGTCCCCAAATTCATGTGAGGGTAGTTTCTCGAAACCGTTTATGGTAAGTTTTAAATGTCATTCGTCCTTTTGTTTCAGATACTTTAGTTAAACTTGAGATATGGATCATCGATCATTCTCATTTGTTTAACAATTTTGTTTCTCGATCTTAGAACTGAATTAGATCACCAAATTAATTAAGTATCATCTTAATTACATCTGGGTGCGGCCACACAAATATCTTATTCATTCATCGAGGAGCTCAAAAAGTATCTAACTCCAAACATTTTACAGGAACAAATTCTATATTGCATACACGTGTCTATCACGAGCTTTACATTATACCCAATAATGGCCTTTATAACAGCCTTATTCAGGACAGCGTTTAACCATATCAAAATACAATGTCACACTCATCAAGACGGGCGTGCATCTCAAGTCTAAGGACACAAAAACATAATCACTAAAAGATTTACTACTGGCTACGATCCATGTAGTGACATCTCATGGTTGAGTCATTCCAATATTCATCATCAATGAATACATATGAATTTTGGTCTCAACAAGTTAACTATTCATCATCAATGAATATAACCAAAATTTTACATTAATCTTAATTCATGTTATTCCCATAACATGACCGATTATGGAGATTTTGAATAATCAACAGTTATTCACGGATTAAACATGCTAATATAGAACACGGTGATATAAATGAAAACGACCATATCAAGTATGTCAATTCATTAATATAAAACTGCTTAATGTTCCAAAAATATCCAAATATTAATTACAAATGAAAAAGATCAGCAGCATAACGAAGTCCAATACTACTAGCATGATCATCATGCTTGTTGTGCATCATGGGCTTCGTGAACGGGTCAACCACATTATCATTTGTATGAATCTTTAAGAATACTAATATCATTCCTCTTAATGAATTAATGAATGTAGTCAAACTTTTGAAGAATGTGCCAGATACTTTTATGTACATGTGATTCTTTCAAAAGTATATTAACACTCGAACTATCACAATACATATTATAGAAGATTAAATGTTGTGTACTACTCTGAGTATAACAACAAACTTCCTTATCCAGACAGCTTTCTGAGCAGCTTCTCAGTCAACAATGTATTCTGCTTTTGTTGTAGATTGTTCAATAGTGCTCTGCCTAGAGCTCTTCCAATCAACTGTCTTGCCCATCATGACAAAGAAACAACGTGAATGGATTGAGAATCATCTTGATCAGTTTGGAAACTAGAATCAGTATAAAACTTAATACTTAACTCTTCTTCCAAACCACCGTAAACCAAGAACATATCATTAGTACTCTGCAAATACTAAAGAATATTCTTAACAATAATCCAATGTACTTCACCTGGATTATGTTGACAATGACTCGTCAAACTCAAAACTAACGAAACATCGAGTATAGTACATATCATGGCATACATAATGGATCATATAGCCGAAGCATATGTGATATATTTCATTTGTCTCATCTCATCTGCTGTGATAGGACTTTTGAGACTTTCTCAAGGTTATGCCCTTTTGCATTGGCAAAGCTCCATGCTTGGAGTTTTGCATGCTAAATCTCACCAAGATAATGTATATACTTTGATTCAAACCAATAAGCCAATTGGATCTATTGTATAGATCCTCATTCCAATAATATAAGTAGCTTCATCAAGATCCTTTATGGAAATACATATTCCAAGCCAAGACTTGACATCTTGCAAGTTGAAATGTTATTTCTAATAAGTAATATGTCATCAACATATAGGATCAAGAAGACTACTTTGCTCCCACTAGCTCTAATGTAAACTTAGGTCTTATCTTGATTTTGAGAAAAATTAAACACTTTGATTTTCTCATTAAACTTAAGATTCTACCTCATGGATGCTTGCTTTAATCCATAAATGGATTTTAGAAGCTTGCATACTTTATTAGGATGCTTAGGATTCATAAACCCTTCTGGCTGAACCATATATACGTCCTCGCTTAGGTCGCCATTTAGGAAAGCGGTTTTGACATCCATTAGCCATATTTTATTATCATGAAAAGTAACCATGACAATAAGTATCCTAATTGTTTTAAGGCTCGCGACTGGTGAAAAACTTTCATCATAACCTTTTGTCACCAATTGAGCTTTAAAAGTGTTTACATTACCGTCCATATCAGTTTTCCTTTGAAGACCTATTTTTTTTATCTCATTGTCTTACAATTGGGTAAAAGATCAATCAAGTCTCATACTTGATTATCCTTCATGGACTGCATATCTGTATTCATAGAATCTAGTCATTTTCAGATTCAGGATCTGATATGGCCTCACGCAGCTAGAGGGCTCATCATAATCCCTTAGTTGAGGTTTATTTGAATTAATCAGATAATTAAACCACATAAGCCGATGAGTTCTACTAGATCTATAAAGTGCAGGTGTAACACGTTCTGGCTCACCAACAGTGCGCTCAGTTCCAACGTGTGGATTGCTAGTGCTTACTGAAGGTATTACTTTAAAGTACTTGAATTTCTTCAAGATCTACTTTACTCCCACTGACTTCTTGTAAGAGAAGATCTCTTTCCAAGGATTCATCAGACCGAGCAGAAAACACGTTGTCTTCAGCTTGGTAGTAAAAGTAGTAACCCATTATTTCCTTTATGTATCGTACAAAGTAACATTAAATAGTTCTGGGTTCTAATTTATTTGAAGTGTCATGCTTCACGTACGCTTTACAACCCCAGACTTTCAAATAAGACAACTTGGGATTCTTCCCATGCCATAACTCATATGGTGTCTTTTCTACCTTCGTAGTTGGAATCACATTGAGTATGCCTGCAGTAGACTCTCATACATATCCCTAAAAGACGGTAGTATAGAAATCAGACTTATCATAAATCAAACTATATCAAGTAAAGTTCGATTCCTCTTACTCAGACACACCATCGTGTTGTGGTGTGTAAGGTAAAGTGAACTATGAGACAATCTCACAATTCTTTAGGTGGTCCAAAAAACTCTTGACTCATAAACTTACTTACTCCATCGGAGCGAAGTCCTTTAATGGTCTTTCCAAGCTGATTATCTACTTCATTTTGGAATACTTTTGAATGTTAAAATAGCTTTATGTTTATATTTCAGCAAGTGAACATAATCATAGCTACTGTACTCATCAGTAAATGTAATGAAGTAAAATTAACTAAATCTATACATTGTTCTTAAAGGGCTACATACAACAGTATGTATTAGTCCTAAAAGATCTTTAGCTCTTTTACCTAAATCGAAGAAAGAAGTATTTGTCATCTTTTCACATAAACATGACTCTCATACATCAAATGACTCAGAGTCAATTGATTTCAAAAGTCCATTAGATTGGAGTTTTGAAATGCATTGTTTGTTTATATGAACAATTTGACAATGTCATAGATAGGTCTTATTCAAGTCTTGCTTGAAGACTTTGGCAATGTAGGTATACACAGAATTCTCATTTGAAATTACACTATGCATATCAATTTCAAAAATACCATCACGTGGATAGGTATTAACATAAATATATTATCCTTAGAAACTGAAATACCTAAGTGTGTAAATGCAAGTTCAAAACTAACCAAGGTTTAAAAAAATGGATACGTGCCTCGAGGCATTTTCCCTCTGTGAGGCGAGGCGTATGCCTCGAGGCGAACCGAGGCGTACGTTCGAGGCGGAGTTGACTTTTATTGACTTTTTAATAGTAATATATATATCTTTTAATAATAGGGGCTGTTATTGTCATTTTATTAAAGTTGAACTAGTGTATATTAAGTTTGTTCTTATTATTCAAATTTAAAAAAAGTTTAGGGGCTGTAGTTGATATTTGATAAAAGAAAAAAGAAATTAAAATATCTTAAATATATAAAGATATAATTTAATACTCCGTAGATAAACACTAGACTAGATTTAGATCTGCTTCTTTTATATCTTCCCTTCCTATAACTAAATGAAGAGCAAAAATTTCAATAAAGTAGAAAAGAACGTGTATTCTTGAATGGTGGTAACGAACGACAGTGACCATCATCGCAATCTTCGCCGCCGTCATCACCACCTGCGCCACCACCACCACCGTCTAAATCTGACTCAGGTATGTTTCCCATTCCTTCTCTTTCAATGAAACATCAACGTTACCAGGTCTAAATCCTTCCTTCCTCCCTCATCTTCTTTTTCTTTTTCTGTTTTCCTTCATCTTTTTTCGTTTCCGGCAAGTTTTAAGTTTTCCGACGCCGTTGACCGCCGTTTGATTGCCGTTGACTGGCGGGTTGACCTAGTAATTAGCGAGTTAGACACTGATTTTTCGCTTGAACATGAGGCGCACGCCTCTTCAATCGAACCGCCTCATACTAAAATCGGACCGCATCTCTCATTTGAGGCGTACGTTTTAATTGGCCTTTGAGGCGTTCGTTCCTAAACGGAGAATTCGAAAATAGTACTGAGGCGCGCCTCAGTACGTACGCATCGACCGTTTTTTTAAACTATGAAACTAACATATTTCAAACTATGTCGCTCGCAGTATTGAGAGCATAATGCTATTGTTTTAACAAAACAATAAGACCACTTATAGAAGTAAGTTCAGAGGTACCAATAGCTTTAACAAAAACTTGATCCCCTTTGCCTACTTGCAAATCCAGCGTGTCTTTCTTCAGTCTATTACTTCTTCTCATTCCCTTCATATTGTTACAGGTGTGAAGGCCACAACCAGTTAACAAAGATCTAGGAATCACTAGAAGAAGTATATAACTATATATGGAATATACCTGATTTGCTAGTCTCACCAGCGTTGCCTTTTCTCAGCTCAGATTGGAAGATAGGACAACTTCCTTCTCCAATTGCCAACCTTTCCACAATGGAAATATTTGGCGTCTTTTGTTGGGCTTTTCTTCTTGGAAGGTGCAATATTTTTTCTAGCAAATGATTTGTCATTTTCCTTCCACAAAGTATTCGGCTTATTATTTTTCACCCTTCAATCCTATTTCTTCCTGATCATCGAACAACATTCGATAATCATTTTGCTGAGAAGTAGTAACTGCCACAACAGGAAGAAAGGATATGGGTTCTAAACTTTATTCAACTTTCAATTATGCTTGAGAACAATTCTCAGGTTGCAGTGCCAGTCTAGGAAGTTTGAACATTGAGTTTATCCTTCTCCAACAAAGAAGGAAGTGTGTTTTGGTTTACGTTTATTTTCGATATTGAGCTTTAATAAATTAACTACCCAAGTTTTTATAATATTTTTAAAAAATAATTAATTTACGAAAGCCTAAGATCCACATAGAAGTTCCATAGCACATCTGTTGATCAGCTAGCAGTTATGGAGTCTACTGGTAGGCATAGTTTAAAAAAACGGTCGAGGCGTACGTACTGAGGCGCGCCTCAGTACGATTTTCGAATTCTCCGTTTAGGAATGAATGCCTCAAAGGGCAATTAAAACGTACGCCTCAAATGGGAGATGCGGTCCGATTTTGGTATGAGGCGGTTCAATTGAAGAGGCGTGCGCCTCATGTTCAAACGAAAAATCGGTGTCTAACTCGCTAATTACTAGGTCAACCCACCGGTCAATGGCAATCAAACGGCGGTCAACAACGTCGGAAAACTTAAAACTTGCCGGAAACGAGAAAAGATGAAGGAAAACAGAAAAAGAAAAAGAAGATGAGGGAGGAAGGAAGGATTTAGACCTGGTAATGTTGATGTTTCATTGAAAGAGAATGAATAAGAAACATACATGAGTCAGATTTAGACGGTGGTGGTGGTGGCGCAGGTGGTGATGACGGCGACGAAGATTGCGACGATGGTCACTGTCGTTCGTTACCACCATTCAAGAATACACGTTCTTTTCTACTTTATTGAAATTTTTGCTCTTCATTTAGTTATAGGAAGGGAAGATAGAAAAGAAGCAGCTCTAAATCTAGTCTAGTGTTTATATACGAAGTATTATATATCTTTATATATTTAAGATATTTTAATTTCTTTTTTCTTTTATCAAATATCAATTACAGCCCCTAAACTTTTATTAAATTTGAATAATAAGAACAAACTTAATATACACTAGTTCAACTTTAATAAAATGACAATAACAGCCCCTATTATTAAAAGATATATATTACTATTAAAAAGTCAATAAAAGTCAACTCCGCCTTGAACGTACGCCTCGGTTCGCCTCGAGGCATACGCCTTGCCTCACAGAGGGAAAATGCCTTGAGGCACGTTTTTGTTTTTTTAAACCTTGCTGGTAGGTAGCGGGTACCAATTGCATTACAAGTACAACTCTTAGATCTTTATGGGACCTAGAGATATTTGTAGTCCAACAACCCACTATTATCTAATGGCATGTTTGTCCTATCATTGCCTCAAACTCAGGTCTCACCGTGAATACGATTAAGTCGTCCAATTTAGAAACAATGGAAATTCACGCTAGTCTTACTAGATCGAAAAATCCACCTTGTGGCTATAATTCAGCCTAGTCTCACTGGATCAGAAAAATAACGAGGAGTGTTTGCAAGCTTATTGGATGGCATGACTTAAATTTGACGGGTATTTTGGAAAAAGTTTGTGTCAACGAATAATGCATGCACACAAGATTCGCTACACTATTAGTTAAAAAACATTTTAACCAATTTATATGTCGATTATGTTTGTAATCTAATTTGCTATTTAATTTATAGGATATAAAAATAACAAATACATAAACGTGTATCGTTTTAAAACAGTTTTAAAAGATGTCGTCCATATATATTATTTGTCTTTCAAAATCATTTAACATTAAACTCGTTAGAGTTTAACTTATTTTAAAATCATCAATTTTAATCTTTGAAACTCGTTTAGAGTTTTATTTAATGTTTTCATCAAAAACATATATAACTTGAGTCTCAAAATTATTTAACTTTAAACTCGTTAGAGTTTAACCTTTTAAAATCATCAATTTTAATATTTGAAACTCGTTTCCGGTTTTATTTAATGTTTTCATCAAAAACATTTAGCATATATTATAATCAATAATTAAATATAAATGCGTAAAATAAAACACAACAATGCATCACACACACATAGCCTAGCCCAAAAATCCTATGCTTGATCCCATGAGTCGACATGGGATCAAGAGGTCAAACTAAGAGTAATATTGTAGCTCCCACTTAATTCAAGAATCAAGTGAAAATTTGACAAACGTCATCGTTGTCAAATTGACCTGTTCACCATCTTCTAAGTCAAACTTCACGTTGCATCTTTATCTTTAATCTTCATCTTATTACATTTATTTAAAATTGAAAAATATAACTAATCTAATACTTTTATAATTTAGAATAAACTTAAATACAATACTATGAAAATGAAAAATAAATATAATACAACTTTGGCTTCAAAATGGCCTTTCTTATAAATCAATATGACTTAATATTGCCGTAATCAACAATCACAACAATCATACATAGGTCGGGGCATTATCGGCTATGTGTGAATCACAATTTTAATAACTACATTATTAAAAACTAAGTATGGCTTGTCCATGGTTACAATGCATGTGTATAACTATGGAATAAAATAAACAACAATTATTCAAGCCATAGTAAATAAATTCGGAATTTAAAACTAGTGATGGTTCTTAGATCTTATTTGTGCGTCGTGAGGTTAAAATCTAAATCAACTAAGTTGACTTTAAAAACTATAAAGGTTTCAATTTTACCAATTCACCACAAAACTAGATTTAAGAAAATCACATGACAATTAAAATGGTGTAAAAGCGGCTCGGATACCACTGTTGGAAAATCGTGTGTACTTTTACCAATTCAGATTAACGCAGCGGATAGTTAAAATAATAATCAATTATTATTTTATAAACCATTTACAAAATTAAATATTCATATATTTAAATTTAATAAAACATGCACATGATTAACGATCCCAAAGATCCAGTTACACCACTAATAATTGTCTAAATATGTAATTCACAAAGTGAGTAAACGATATACCTTTCTTGAAAAAACTGATTGAAGGAGAGAAACCTACGATCAAAAATATGACCGTCTCTTAGGATAGTCCACACTACACTTCAAACGACCGTCAATGGATGCTAGTCCAAACCCAAGTAACTTATTATAATAATCAAATTATTATAATAAAACAATATATAATACTCCGTATAACTCTTGTTTGCAAGAACACTTAAGCATCTCTTCATGCTAATTAATTTTACGAATTAAAGAGCCAAGGATGAGATAAAAAATGGTTCATTTGATTTGCGATGTATTGTTTCCTTTTCTTTTTGTCTGACTTACTCTTTCAAAAATCAATCAATGCTTATATTTATAATATATGTGTAAAAGTAAACATTGAATTGTGAAGTCCGTGAAACAAAACGCGTACACAGTTATTTTGTTTCTATCTATATTTAGATTCCCAAAATCTATATTTCGTTTGATTTTATTTAAAAAAGTCGTATTTCTCAAATACTTTAGGGGTATGTTATGTAACTTATAATTAATAATTTCTATCATGTCGCTTTCATGTGAATAGTAAATTAATTAATTTCGTTTCATTTACTATTCATATGAATAGTAAATGAATTAATTTCGATTTACTATTTTGTTACTTGAGTAATATATATACATCATATATATATATTTTATTTGACGTCTCGGTGTATATGTGTGTGACCCCAAAGGCTCAAATAAAGTTGGCCATATAGTTATATGTTGTACCTTGCACATTAATCCTTCAATTTTTACATTGCACGAGTATTGAACCCTTTCCAGCTATTCTGACTTTCGAGTCATCCCTGAATCGAACTTCTCCTTTAATATTTTCGTCGAGTTCAGCAAAGTACTCTCGTGTCCCGGTTATGTGATTGCTTCCTCATTAAATAAGATCATGTTTTCGCCTTCTTCACACACGCTTAGCAATAGAGCCGGTTCATCTTCATTCGTATGAGCAAGGTTTGCTTAATCACCTTTTTTTTCTTTCGGAGCCTTAAATTCGGATGCGTAGTGCCCGAAGTTATTGCCGTTGAAACATTTTTTTATGTTTTTTGTCTTTGATTCGACTGTAACTGTTGTTTCGAGATGGTCCGCGACCACCTCTACCTCTACTGGTTCCTCTACCTCTTCCTCAACTTCGACCACCACGTTCATAATTTGACGATCCACGACCCTTTCCCCTAGATTGTGATCCTCCTGTCGGATCAGTCTGTGATGTCTGACCATCATTTTTCATAAGTAACAAATTGCTTTCGTGACTGAATTTGTAGTCCTAAGCTTCAAACGATCCTCATATGCCCTTTAGCTGCCTAGTTGCTTCCTCGAATGGCATTGTGTCAATGTCCGAGTATTGGTTCATGGACGCTATCAATTGCAAATATGAGTAAACTGTCTTCGAGTGTTGACCCGAGACTACTATATTTAGATGCCATTCCACTGAGTTTACCCGCAAATTCGTCAATTGATTCTCCGTCCTTCATCCTCAAAGCTTCAAAATGACTTTTCTAACGTATGAAGCCTTGCCTTTTGCACTCGATCTGCGCCTAAATACCTCAATTTAAGCGCCTCCCAAATCTCCAGGTATCACCTGAAATATGAATTCACAACCACTCCGGCATGTGGTTCTATGGCCTCCCAAACCCCATGAGCATCCATAATTACTTCCATTCGAATAGCCCATGTCGTGTAATTACTTGCGGTCAACATATGGCATTGTAACGACACACCGCCCCCTTCTTTGGTTGCAAACTGATTCAAGAGAGCCATGTCTTCGGTTTCGTATCTAATATATTTTGGCATAAAACGACAGGGAGGAAATTCATATAGATACATGTAGATACACCTTAATACATAACTACATATTGCATTTATGAGATTAGATATTACCTTTTTTTTTTTTTTTTGGGAACGACAAATACGCACACCCATTTTTATCTACAAAGGAATTTGAACTCATAAACTAAAGGTTAACGAGACTCCTTGATACAGCTTACTTTAATTATACATATTCGATATTTATTAAGTATCTTTTGGGGAAATATCGTATCATTATTTGTATATAACAAGTCTTGGAGACCTTGGGCTGGATTTTTGGCATCTGTCTACAGGAAGCGAGAAAAAAAGAAGAAGATATTACGTGACGGCTAGTGAAATTGGGCCGAATTCATTTAATTTCCCTGGAAGCCTGCATCGTTCGATTTTATATATATCCAAGACTTTTATTTGAGAGAAAGTCAGAAGATAGCTTCAGAATTAGTCATTATATATATGTTAGGTTTTATTACGTTAATATTTGCTCTGTGGAGGCCAGCGACGATTGGAGGATATAATCTTCCAAACCTTGGGGATTTTCAGTCATAATTTTGGTTCCTGGTTCAACGATTCAACTTGCGGTAATTCTTGATTAAATAAATATAAATAAATTATCTACTTTATATGATAGATTAATTATCCGTCTTTGACTTGTTTAATTGTTTTTGCAAGTCCAATGATCCTCTAAGATTTTTTATATTCACTTGATTGATTGAACCCTTGTTTTCGATTTCATAACATTAGGCTTTATTTATTTTTGAGTTATTGATTGTGTGCTTAATCAAAAGATCTACAATTGTTCTAGGTTTTATGATTGGTTTAACCACGTGATTTTTTGAGTGGTTAACAAGAGTTAATTTTTGATATATTTATTGCTAAATTGTTTATGCTAGCGACCAATTTAAACAATTATTAACTAGGTGTGGGAGATCAGTTTGGGATCATAGTTACGTTTGTAAATGTGCCAACTTTGTTCACGCTTTCATCAATTGTGAAAAATAACCGTGAAAAACTTGTTTTATTGCTGTGTTGAACCCTAAACGAAAACTAATACTCCGTATAAGTTAACTATTGACGTTCATAATTAACAATCAACAAATTAAAACAACTAAATTGGTGCGGTTACCACTTCGTACATACGTCTTGTTTGTGTCTTGATCAGTCGTAATGTACCTTGTCATTATTGATTCTTTTATTTAACAAATTTTAATTCCAAATATATATGTATATACATATAATATTTTTTTTTTTTTTTTTTTTTTTTTTTTTACTTTTTCCTACTTAAAGGTCGGAGGTCTCTCGGAAGCAATCTCTTTATCCGTCGAATAAAGAGAGAGATGACTTTCTCTACTCTTGAGAGTGTTTCACTCTGGGTGGAGAAATGACTTGTCTTTATTCTCGGATAGGGGAATGATTGTCTACATCTCACCTCCCCCATACACCACTCATGTGGTATTGGGTTTTGTTGTTGTTGTTGTTGTATACATATAATGTGTTGGAGATATGAAGAACTTTAAATAATTAGAGGAAAGATTCCAGGAAACTCACACGAAGTTGTGAGGAAATTCACATGTAGCTTCCACAAAGCTGTCAGGAAACTCACATGTAGCTTTCATGAAGCTGTCAGGAAACTCACATGAAACTTCAAGGAATTGTTTTAGCTTACTCCTTAAACCATTCTATAAATAGACCCTCTTGTAACTCATTGTAAACACACCAAGAAAAATTATCAATAATATTCTCTAGTTGGCCGTGGACTAAAGCAATCACAACGATTGCATATAACCACGTTATCTCTTGTGTCGATTTACATTTCTTGCATTTATAATCTTTCGTTCATTAAGTGGGTTAGTAATCTTGTAGAATTACTATCGGTGAGTGATCTTGTTGAATCACTTGCGTTGTTTTGGGTCCTAATATCCTTACAACTGGTATCAGAGCTC
Source organism: Rutidosis leptorrhynchoides (assembly GCF_046630445.1). Taxonomy (NCBI): domain Eukaryota; kingdom Viridiplantae; phylum Streptophyta; class Magnoliopsida; order Asterales; family Asteraceae; genus Rutidosis; species Rutidosis leptorrhynchoides. The sequence continues at coordinate 537,010,487 of NC_092335.1, read as the reverse complement.
AAGGTTTCGTTAAGGGAACGATGGCGGAAGACGGAAAGTTTAGAATCGACCGTTTCGATGGGAGAGACTTCGGCTTTTGGAAGATGCAAATCGAAGACTACTTGTATCAAAAGAAGCTACATCAACCTCTGTTAGAGACCAAACCCGAAGGCATGAACGATGCCGATTGGACGCTTTTGGATCACCAAGCTTTGGGTGCGATTCGTCTTTCATTTGCTAAGAACGTAGCATACAATGTTGTGAATGAGAAGACGACGTTTGCTTGCTTGAAAGCACTCTCTAACATGTATGAGAAACCTACCGCTTCTAATAAGGTTTTTCTCATGCTACAATTGTTCAATACGAAGATGAAGGAAGGTACGAGTGCAACGGATCATATAAACGAGTTCAACAACATCATATCGAGGTTAGCATCGGTAGATATTGTGTTTGATGATGAGTTAAAGGCACTAATCTTGCTTTCATCATTACCGAAAAGTTGGTCGGGTACGGTTACCGCGGTTAGTAGCTCTACGGGAACTACTAAGCTAGCGTTCGAAGGAATAAGGGATTTGATTCTAGGTGAAGATACTCGTAGGAGAAACTCGGGGGGGAATCAACATCCGGTTCTTTGTTAAGTACTGACAACCGTGGTAGGAAATTTGAACGCGGTGAGAAGAAGGGTAGAAAGAAGTCTAAGAAGAGGTATCCATCGAAAGATAGAAGTGAAGCTGTTTGTTGGGGTTGAAATCAAAAGGGACACTTTCAAAGGAATTGTAAAAATGGTCCGGCGAAAGGTGTGAACTTGACCGAGGAAGAAAGTGATGATGCACTTTTATGTAGTGTTGAAAATTCTATGGAGTCTTGGATTTTGGATTCGGGAGCTTCGTTTCATGCTACTCATGTCAAAAGCATGATGAAGAATTTTCGTTCATATCAAGGCAAGGTGAGATTGGCAGACGACAAACAACTCAATATAGAGGGCATTGGAGATGTTGTATTGAAGACTACTCTTGGCTCTAATTGGACCTTGAAAAACGTAAGGTACATTCCTAAATTAAAAAGGAAACTTATTTCGGTTGGTCAATTAGATGATGAAGGTAACGCGGTTACTTTTGAAAACCGCCAATGGAAGGTGGTTAAGGGTAGTTGTATTGTGGCCCGTGGACATAAAAGGGGAACTCTTTATATGGTTGAAGTGTTTGATGAAGACACGGTGGTTGCTACGGTTAATGTTGAGTCTGAATCAACTCTATGGCACCGAAGACTCGGGCATATGAGTGAGAAGGGTATGAAGATGCTTGTTTCGAGTGGGAGAATTCCGGATTTGAAAAAGGTAGAACTTGGGTTTTGCGAACCATGTGTATATGGGAAGCAAAAGAAGGTGACTTTTGGGAAATCGGGAAATGCTCCTAAGTTGGAGAAATTGGAGCTTGTTCATACGGATGTATTTGGTCCAACGAATGTAGAATCACATGGAGGTTCTCGCTATTATGTCACCTTCATTGACGACTCCACTCGAAAGGTATGGGTTTATTTTCTTAAAGCTAAATCTGATGTATTTAATACATCTGTGAAGTGGAAAGCTATGGTAGAAAATGAGACTTACTTGAAGGTCAAGTGCTTGAAGTCGGATAATGGAGGGGAATATGGTAGTCTTGAGTTTAAAGACCATTGTGCAAAACTCGGTATTAGAATGTTGAAAACGGTACCGGAGACACCGCAAGACAATGGGGTCGCCGAACGTATGAATCGTACGTTAAATGAAAGGACTAAGAGTATGAGACTACATGCCGGTTTGCCTAAGATGTTTTGGGGGGATGCGGTAAATACGGCGGCTTATTTGATAAATAGGGGACCCTCAACACCGTTGGGTTTCCGAATTCCCGAGGAAGAATGGCAAGGTAAGAAGGTGAGTTATAATCACCTTAGGATCTTTGGGTGTAATGCTTATGTGAAGACCAAAGATGCGGATAGAGACAAACTTGAGGCCAAGTCAAAGAAGTGAATTTTCATAGGCTACGGGCCGGATGAAATGGGTTATCATTGTTGGGATAACGAAGCTAGAAAAGTGATTCGTTCTCGTGATGTTACCTTTGATGAAGATTCGGTTTATGGCAAACCGGAAACGGGGAGTTCTAAACCGGGTCATGTTACTTTTGACGATGTTTCTATTGATGATCTTGCAGGTTCTAGTGGGAGTACGGGTAACAATGAATTGCCAATTAACGGTGAGGCGTCGGAAAATGCTAATGACGGGGATAGTTCGGAAAGCGGTGATGATTCCGAACATAGTGCGAGTTCTAGTGATGAGGAGGACACAAATGAAACCGGTCCAACCATTTCGGTTGCTCCTACACTAAGACGCTCGACTAGAGTGCCCAAACCTAATCCTAGGTATTCTCCATCAGCAAACTACTTGCTCTATACCGAGAATGGTGAACCCGAAAGTTACTTTGAGGCAAGGAAGACAAAAGAATCCATACAATGGGAGCTTGCCATGAAAGAAGAGATGGGGTCACTTGAGAAGAATAAAACTTGGTCACTAGTGAAATTACCTCATGATAAAAGGGCGTTGCAAAGTAAATGGGTGTATCGAATCAAGAATGAGTTGGATGGCAAGAAAAGGTACAAGGCTCGTTTGGTGGTTAAAGGCTTTCAACAAAAGAAAGGAGTTGACTACTAAGAGATATTTTCACCGGTGGTGAAGATGACTACTATTCGTTTGGTACTTTCTATGGTTGCATCCGAGGACTTAATCTAGAGCAACTAGATGTGAAGACCGCATTCTTACATGGTAACCTTGATGAAGAGATCTATATGAGGCAACCCGAGGGCTTTGAGGTAAAGGGTAAAGAGAAGTGGGTCTGTAAGCTAAAGAAAAGTTTGTATGGATTGAAGCAAGCACCTCGGCAATGGTACTTGAAGTTTGACGAGTTTATGAAGAAGATTGGTTTCTTAAGATGTGAAGCGGATCACTGTTGCTACTTGAAGAAATTCAAGTCTTCTTACATAATCTTATTGTTGTATGTTGATGACATGTTACTTGCAGTTTCCAACATGTCCGAAATCAACAAGTTGAAGGGATTACTTTCCCATGAGTTCGAGATGAAAGATCTTGGTGGTGCTAGGCAAATACTTGGCATGAGTATTGTGCGTGATCGTGTGAAGGGTACTCTATACTTGTCTCAATCCAAATATATTGAGAAAGTTGTAGAGAGGTTTAACATGGAAAATTCAAAGGCTCGTTCTATGCCTTTGGGTAACACGATAAAGCTATCGAAAAGTCAATCACCTAAAACGGAAGAAGACAAAATGGAGATGGAAAAGGTTCCATATGCATCGGCCGTGGGTAGTGTTATGTATGCCATGGTTTGTACAAGACCCGATATTACTCACGCAGTGGGAGTTGTAAGTCGTTATATGTCTAATCCGGGGAAAGAGCATAGGGAAGCGGTTAAATGGTTACTTCGTTATTTGAAAGGTACTTCTAATATGGGATTGTGCTTCTCTAAAAGCAATGTCATACTTAGAGGTTATGCGGATGCTAATTTGGGTGGATGTGACGATTCGGGAAAAAGCACTACGGGTTATGTTTTCACAATAGGAAAGACGTCGGTTAGTTGGATGTCTCGACTACAAAAGAGTGTTGCTTTGTCAACCACCGAGGCCGAATATATGGCTATTGCAGAAGCTTCTAAAGAGCTTGTTTGGTTGAAGAACTTCTTAGGTGAGTTGGGTAAAAGACAAGACTATTGTGTCTTGTATTGTGATAATCAAAGTGCAATACATCTTGGGAAGAATCCGGTGTTTCATAGTCGTACGAAACACATTAAGTTAAGGTATCATTTTATTCGACAACATATAAATGATGGTACTTTAGCATTGGCAAAAGTCCTTGGTACGAAGAATCCTGCTGACATGTTTACTAAGGTGGTTACGACGGAGAAGTTGAGGTTTTGCGTTGCCTCAACCGGTCTTCTCATGACTTGATGAGAGAAGACGTCGACTAGGGAATTAAAGAGTTGATATTTCAATTCTAACAAGTAGTGTTGAAGACCTTGTATCGAAAGTCTGCTCATCCGAAGTATGTGTTGAGTGTGCGTGTCCCAAATGGAGTTTGGCGGTATAATGGTGGTTTAACGTTCTTGGTTAGATCGTTGATATTTTGGGTTGACGAAGGTTGGGTTTGTTCAAAGTCTTCAAGTGGGAGATTGTTGGAGATATGGAGAACTTTAAACAATTAGGGGGAAGATTTCAGAAAACTCACACGAAGTTTCCACGAAGTTGTTAGGAAACTCACATGTAGCTTCCACGAAGTTGTGAGAAAATTCACATGTAGCTTCCACGAAGCTGTCAAGAAACTCACATGTAGCTTCCATGAAGCTGTCAGGAAACTCACATGAAACTTCAAGGAATTGTTTTAGCTTACTCCTTAAACCATTCTATAAATAGACCCTCTTGTAACTCATTGTAAACACACCAAGAAAAATTATCAATAATATTCTCTAGTTGGCCGTGGACTAAAGCAATCACAACGATTGCATATAACCACGTTATCTCTTGTGTCGATTTACATTTCTTGCATTTATAATTTTTCGTTCATTAAGTGGGTTAGTAATCTTGTAGAATTACTATCGGTGAATGATCTTATTGAATCACTTGCGTTGTTTTGGGTTCTAATATCCTTACATAATGATGACCATTACTTGCTTTTATTTTACAGAATTTTATGATGGCCTCCGACATTGTATCTGATGAGATAGTTCTCAATATACTTGCTAAGCTTCCAACAAAATCATTGGTACGGTTTCGGTGCGTATCCAGGTATTGGCGTTGTATGCTTATGGAGCCGTACTTTATCAAGTTAAGATCACACAAAAATATCATTCTCTCGGTAAATACGGAAAACTTGGACTTCATAAACGGTGGTAATACTTATTCGATATTTAAGCAATGTTATCCATTAGATCATTTGCGCCGTACAACTGCCAATCTTATTGGATCGTTCAATGGGTTAGTCTTAATGGTGTATGCATACTCTTTTATATTATACAATCCTTTTACTGGCGAGTCCAAGAAACTTCCAAGTCCTCCTAGTAGGATTGGTTGTTATAAAACTGGATACGGATTTGGCTATGGTGCTACTCCCAATGACCTAAAAATTGTTAAGATTGAAAATTATTCCAATGCCTATGAGGTCTACGACTTTAAAGGGAATTCTTGGAGCTCATTGAGTACAAAAAAATACAACGTAAACTACATTAGGTTTGTACATCCTATGGGTACATTTGTAAATGGATACTTGTATTGGATTGAATCGAAATATGTGTTGATTGTCTTCGGTGTTAAAGATATGGTTCTTTCTGAGATAGTTCTACCCGCTTCTAGTTCGAACTTCTTCCTTGATACTCTAGGTACGATAAATGGATGCCTTTGTTCGCTCAACATGACCGAATTGACCACTTCATCGAGATTATTCGAGTTGTGGGTGAGTAAGGAACACTCCATTGAGAGTACATGGGTGAAAACACATTCCTTTACGTTAGATTTCAAATGGGACTACTTCTACCATACTATTAATATTTATGATGATGGAAAAATTCTTATGGTGGATCCCTCTAATCAATTCATTATCTACGATATTTCTAAAAGCTCGTATGAAACGCTTGAGATTTCACTTAGTGAACACTTTCGTCCTTTGTTTGGCCTCAACTGTGTACAATATGTGGAGACTTTGGTTTCACCTTCGGATGTCTACTTTTCGAGATTGAGTGGAAGAAAAAGGAAATCAACAAGATAATCAACAAGATAAAAGGGAAAACTTGCAAATTAAAATGCAATGTTCTAAATTGATTTTATTTAATGTGTTTTGGTTAATTGTTAATGATATATTTTACAATTTGACCATAATAGGTCAGTACTCTAGTAGCTAGGAAGTATGATCTTTCATTTGGTACGTTTAGTTAATTAAATGGGATTATTTTGAGTGTGAATTGATTAGTTGCATCTATTTATTTAACAGTAATGTTATGAATATAGGTATCCCATTACTTAGATATGCTAATGACTCTTAAACTATTTTTAACCAGGTGTAACACCCCGTCAGAATTCACTAAGAGAAAATTGTGCGGTTGTTCCCTGTGGTTTACATGAAATGAGGTGTTTGGTCCCTGAACTTCATTTTCGGGGTTGTTGGTCCCTGTGATTTTCAAAACACGCGTGGTTGGTCCCTGACAGGGACCAACAACCCCGAAAATGAAGTTCAAAACGGGTGTAGTTGTTCCCTGTCAGGGACCAACCACACGTGTTTTGAAAACCACAGGGACCAATAACCCCGAAAATGAAGTTCAGAGACCAAACACCCCATTTCATGTAAACCACAGGGACCAACCGCGCAATTTTCTCATTCACTAACGGTGTATTAACCTCCGGTCTCACAGTTAACGGTCACGTCCTCTATATGTGACGTTTTTCGAAAAACATTCACATTAATTTCAATAAAACGTTGTCATTAAATATAAAGTAAATCAAAATAGTTTAATATTAATGACAAAGTAAATTATCCAAGACATTATTAAAAGTAAATAGTTTTCAAGATGCAAATGTAAGTGTCTTTGATATCCTAGTCCAAATTGAGTTTTATTCAATTATATATTCAATGGTAATCAGTTCATGTATCAATTCATAAATCGCTGTTGTATATACCTTTCTATTTTCTTGTTGTTTACAACCCAATAACTCGTTTTCTGATTGGAGCATAAAAACATGTCGAAATTTCAAATAAGCATATCTAGAGCAATACATAACGAAATCAAGCAATTCTTGCGAGCAAAGTTATTAATTTTTCGATAGCTTTTCATCTAGATACTTTTTATTTACAGAAAACTTGATTACAATATCAGTAGCATGCCTTTTAAATTAGTGATTTAACCTAAACATGCAAACCGAGCAAAATAACGACTAGTAACGCATACACACGCAATCAATTGAGAAATAAAACATCTATTACTATGTAATCATGAAAAAATACAGTTTTATAAAACTAGGGTTATAGAATTAGACCTTAAAAACACAATCAATTGGTACTAGCGTGTAGAGGACGATCAAAACAATCACTTCCGTGTTGAAGGTTTAAACAATTGAGCAAGTTTGATGGGTGTTGTGTGTGTGTGTGTGTGTGTGTGTGTGTTTAGTCGACGACAAGAAGGAGAGGGGAGAAGGGGTTCCAGTCTACTGAATAGGGTTTGGGGTTATGCATGTAGTGTTTGCTTCTTATTAAATATGCATTAGGGCCTAATTCTAGTAAGCTAGTAACCACATGAGTCTAAAATAATAAAAGAAGGGGGGATGGGGTAGGGGTCGGCCGAATGGCCCTTGGGGGTTGGGTCTCAGGCTCGTTTTGCTAATCTCTTGTGTTCGGGTGATCCGTTTTGAGTGCCGTTAACCGTACCGAGTTCCCGGAACGTTAACCGGTCTTTAAAACGCAATCCACCAAGTTTAATTCATTAAATAAATAATAAACTAAATAAGTTTTTCTCAAAGTTAATAATTATTAAAAATAATTATTTAATTAAAAATCGAACGTTTCGCAGTCCCGTAAGACATCTTTTGTAGTTCTTAAAACCGTATCGTTTTCCTTGTATTTCAAAACTTGAAATAAGTTTCCTGATTAATATAATCCCATTTTAATTATAGTACTCCAAGAACTAAGTATGCATTAAATTCGATTAAATTCACAAAACGCAAGTAAGTACCATTAAATAACTTAACGAACAGTTAACGAAGCTTAACAGAAATAGTAGGGTTGTTACACCAGGCGTCAAAAGCATTCCGTCAGACAAGGTGGCACAAATTTGACGCCTATAACGCGTCTAACGTAGTGTTACCGGAAACACCAACCGAGCGTTAGTCGAAAACCCGACGGAGAAGGAGAGGAGCGTGAGGGAGTTGTGGTGCTTTCTGATTGGTTGGAGAAATATTGCTATTGTTGCTATTCTTCTATTTGGATTCTTTTTTCTTTTTTTTTTTCAAAATGAAAAAATGGTGGCTACTTGTTATCGTTCTAAAGTAATCTTTAGGTACCATATACAAATGCATATTTTATTTACAGAATAAAAGAAACTCAATGTAAACAATCTGTAAAAAACCCCTACTTTTTTGATTTTTTGGAACGACAAACACGTACACCCACTTCTGTTTACGACGGAACTTGAACTCATAACTTAAAGGTTAATACTTCTTGATACTGCTTACTTTAATTATACATATTCTATATTCATTACACATCGTTTGGGCAATATCGTATATTTGTATTGGAGTCTTTAAAATTTTCTCCTACTTATGGGTCGGAGGTCCTCTTGGAAGCAATCTCTTTATCCTTTGAAAGAGAGAGGAAAGACTTTCTCTACTCTTGGAGTGTTTCACACACCGGGTGGAGAAATGACTTCTCTTTATTCTATGATAGAGGAAAGATTGTCTACATCTCACCTCTCTATACTCAACACATGTGAAATTGGGTTTTGTTGTTATTGTTTTTTGTATTATAGTCGTTTCGAGGGATATCTGGTACTTATATATTATGAAATCGATTCAGGTATAAAATCATAAATGAGTGAAAGTTGAGCAAATAATGAAGATTTCAGATATCTTTGTGAGCTCTCATAATCTAAATTATATCTTCTTCATCCGGACTCGGATTGAGTTGATTCGAAATCCCTGACGGTCGTAACTCGATGGGCTACAATTTTCATCTTGATGGTTTCCTGTTATTATTGACTAATTTCCGGCTAAGATAAAAACGGCAGGCTGAATCAGAGTGATTTTTGGACAACATCACAGCAAGTATGTAAATCTCGAGTAGCTGATAAGATCATAAAATGGGCTTTGGGAATTAAATTAATGATTAACTATCGTTAGTGAGATTAGGGGGTGTTTATTTTTGCATTTAGAACCTGATTATTTGATTATCACGTTTTCAAATCGTAAATAATCAATTTCTAGTGTTTGGTAAGTTAAACAAAAAAATTGATCATTTGCGATTTTAGAGAGTCAAAACGTGAGAATGAAAAGACAAGTCAACTCTTACTGCAACAAAACGTGATTATCAGATCATTGCGTTTTATTTGTTAATTTAACAGATAATCAAATCCAAACACTATTAAATCATAACACGTTTTGATACAACTGATTATTTAATTTTAATTATTCAAAACCCATAATTAAATTTTCAAAAATGCAAACCGAACACCCGTTTACACTTCTTGGCGTGGCATGGAGTCATGGACCCCAAAAGAATTAATGATACCGCAATCCGCATGCGCACCTGTAAATCTATGCGGGCACCCTCTAGGGTGAGTATGCGTGTGCTCATGTGCGTTATGCGGTATGCGGATTCGTATCTAATGCCTTTGTTCCCGGAACAGCGATTACTTGGCTATCAAGTAAATATCTTTTCCATAATTACATCCGTGATTCGGGGGAGTTTGTTATGGAAAGGATTGCCATTATCTCGGATGGTTCTAGAATTAGGGTTTTCCTATATATACAAACCCTAACTATCATTCTAAACATCGTCACATTACGTAACTACCATCTGCCACACGCCTTACGTAATTAAGCATCATTCTTCATCTCTTCAAGGTTAACAGGTTAGTTCTTCATTAAGCTAGCACCTGCAACCTTATTTGGGGCCTTCCGATCAGCGACCGCTATCGAAGGTGGACTTAATCACTTGGCCACCTCGCCGACATCATCATGTCGACCAGGGTTATTCACGGTAGCCGGACCGGAGAGCCTTGTTCTAAGATCCTTAAACCCCACTAACGCATTGAGCAGGCATGTTAAACCCAATGGTAAAAATATGCATGATCAAGTGGTGCTTGGTGCTTTCATTGAGAGTCGAACTAGTTCAAGACTGTTTAATTGCTTTCTCTTTTAAAAGGTTTTGAATTATAAGGCTTATTGTTCACGAAATTTTTTGAAATTTTTTCTTTTAACAGTTTCATGACTTCCTGGGACTCGTCAGAACGTACTCAAACGGATAATCAAAACACACCATCTGGCAGTCAGCATACGCAGGCTATGACTACGGGGGCGGGATATGCACCATATCTTCCACCTGTATCCGGCGAGCCTTTTCAGAGGTATAAGCCGATATATCCAGATGGGATTACACCGCCAAGGGCAAACTCGCCAGTTACCACTACGCGGTTGGATTTTTCCGCAGTGGATCCAAGGGCAATCTTGGCAGGCACTAGCTGTGAAACAGTAGGCCTGCACGTAGTATGCTGCGGCTAGGTACCTATTTATAGTACCACGGTTTCAATCCCTCTGCAGACGCAGAGTGTTCAGCAGAATTCATCGTTTACACCGTTGCAACCTTGGCAACCACCGCGTCCAATTTCGCAGTTTTTGAATCCTGCGGATGCGCATGCATTACTTAATAGTTGGGGGTTCAGTGTCATTCTGGATGCCAATTCTCATTGGACGCCGATAACCGTAGAACAGCAAAGCACTGCGCATACGGTTGGGCTTATAGCGACATATCCTCAGGTCTCGCAGGCATCTGCGCCACAGGTTTCGATACCTTTTCAGATACCCGTATACTCTGCGCCGGCAAGCCTGCCTTCTTTTCCAAATCAGCCTTGGTTGTATCCGCAGACACCAGGGCAGCCCTGGCAAAATATTCAGGGGCAAGCGAATCTCGCAGGCCAATTTATGCAGGCGGCACCTCCTGACATGGTCCACCTATTTTCACAACCTGATTTTGTTCAGGATATGATGAGGCATTTCTTCTCAGGGCTCAAGGTGACCCTGTTAAACCACCTTTTGAGCTACCAACAACTTTTGATAAGTTTCCTCCGCATATAGCTACATATCCGTTTCCATCTGCGCCAAAGATACCTCATACGTTAGGTACTTACAATGGCTTAACTGATCCGGATGACTTCTTACAGCGTTTTGAAGGCGCAATGCGCACTCAAGGTTGGGTGGATCCGGTTGCGTGTCAGATATTTCCAATGACACTGCAGGGTATTGCTCGTGAATGGTTTAATAAACTGCCGGCGGGTAGTATAGCCGGGTTTATGGATCTGCGGACGAAATTCTTGCTGCAGTATCAGAATCAGAGGCCACGCAAACGCACTCATATTGAATGTCATGATATTGTGCAGAAATCCAAGGAATCTTTGGGTGAATTTCTCACAAGATATACTAATGAGTGTCTGCGCATACCAGATCTCAAACCAGAGCAACAGATTTTCGAACTCATACATGGTATAAACTCAGAACGTCATCCAACACTGGTAAGGCGTCTGCGCCATACAGTCCCAACAACTTATGCTGAGGCGCTTAATGAATGCCACGACTATATGCGGAGTGGCGAAGATAATGATATCCCAACAGCTAGCTCACGCAACGAGAGGAAGGACGACGATGATCGTTCGCGCGATCAAAATCGTGGTAACAACTCTCGCAGAAGGTATCCTAGCGGTGGTCCTATCAGGAATGATAAAGGGAAATCAAGTGGCAATTATCGAAACAATAATTAGCGCGACATCAATAATCAGAACTATGCGCTGCTTAAAAGTTTGTCTAAAACGCCAAAAGAAATTTTGACAACCGAACCGGTATGCGCAACCTTTGCGGTTCCAACTCCGCTTACAGAATTTGGTAAGCGGGATAAAACAAAGTATTGCGAATTCCATGACGATTACGGGCATGACACTAATCGATGCAAAAACTTGATGGAACGAGTGCTCGAGGCACTACGCGCAGGTAAATTGGATCACTTAAAACCACCTAAGAAGGACAAGGGAAAATCCGCAGAGGAAGGTTCGAAGGCTAAAACTTTCGCATGGCAAAAAGTTGATAAAGCAAAAAATGCTGAATTAACCATAAATATGGTTGACGCAGAGAAATTTTGCCAGCGGAGAAAGTACAATGATCATCATGACTGGGAACTTCTCCCAATCACGTTTCCTCCTGTAATGTCAATCGACACGGTTAACGAGCCCATTATCATCAAGTGTCGTATCCCTACTTGCGGAGTACAAATTAAACGCATGCATGTTGACACCGGGAGTGGCGTCGACATTATGTACGAACATTGCTATCGTTTCCTTCCTGCAGAAGTTAGGACGCAGCTACGCCAGTCTGATGTTACGTTATCTGGGTTCTCCGGAGAAAGCTCATGGCCGATAGGGCGGATAGAGCTGATGGTAGAGCTTGCGAATAACAGGAATCCACAGATGGTCAGACATGAGTTGGTTGATTTTTATGTGGTCCGATCGACTTCGCGTTATAACGCGCTGCTAGGAAGAAACTTCATACGGCGTTTTAACATTATACCATCAGTGGTGCATGGCTTGATTAAGTTTCCTACAGTGGGAGGCGTTGCCACGATTGCGTCACATCAAACAACCCAGTTGTGTGGCTCAGTTGTGCCTATAAGCACTCCCAGCGTGGGGGAACAACTCGCAAACTGTGCGGTCATAGTGAATCGTTTACATCCGGATAAGCGAATTAAAATCGGCGCAGGTTTGTCAGCTGAAACCAAGGCTAAGCTACATGGAATATTATCTGCAAACGCGGATGTTTTCGCGTGGCGCGAATCAGACATGACTGGGGTTCCGCGAGATATTGCGGAACATAAATTGAATGTTAATCCATCACTCACGCCCGTTAGGCAAAAGAAGCGGCATATGGCTCTTGAACGCAGTGATTGGTTGTGCGCAGAAGTGGATAACCTAGTCAAAGCAAACATTCTGTGGGAAGTGCGCTATCAGACATGGGTTGCTAATCCTGTGTTGGTGAAAAAGGCTGACGGTAACTGGCGGATGTGTGTTGATTTTAAGGATATTAATAAAGCATGTCCCAAGGACAACAATCCTCTCCCGGAGATATAAAGGAAGGTGGAATCACTGTCAGGTTTTCGGTACAAGTGTTTTCTAGATGCATACAAGGGTTATCACCAAATCTTAATGGCTGCGGAAGATGAGGACAAAACTGCTTTTCATACGCCGCAAGGTATCTACTGTTATAAGAAAATGCCCTTCGGATTAAAAAACGCAGGCGCAACTGATAATGTTAAAAACGAACATATATTTTATAGCATTATCCCTCAAGAAAGACAAGCTTTTAGTTGCGATTGTTCTATTTACAAGTGATATTCGTTTAAATAATAAAAGGTGAAGACAAAAGACAGATTCGACGAATTGAAGACGCAAACGACCAAAAAGCTCAAAAGTACAAAATACAATCAAAGAGGTTCCAATTATTGATAAGAAACGTCTCAGAATTACAAGAGTACAAGATTCAAAACGCAAAGTACAAGATATTAAATTGTACGCAAGGACGTTTGAAAATCCGGAACCGGGACCAGAGTCAACTCTCAACGCTCGACGCAACGGACTAAAAATTACAAGTCAACTATGCACATGAATATAATATAATATATAATTAATTCTTAAAATTAATATATATATTATATTATATTATAAAACCGTCGGCATAAAAAACAAAGACTTTTGAGCCTCCCCAGCTGGCCATGCGATTGCATGGCCTTGAAGGGCAAAGCCCATGCGATCGCATGAGCCCTTTTTCCAGGCCTGTCCTATAAAGTTCGCGAGTTTTGGACACAAAAACACACATCTTTTTCTTCTTCACTCAAACGTAGTATATGTATATATAATTTATATTTTAATTTTAATTTTAATTTTAAATCCTAATAATAAGGGTGTGTTAGCGAATGTTGTAAGGGTGTAAGTCGAAACTCTGTCCGTGTAACGCTACGCTATTTTTAATCATTGTAAGTTATGTTCAACCTTTTTAATTTAATGTCTCGTAGCTAAGTTATTATTATGCTTATTTAATCCGAAGTAATCATGATGTTGGGCTAATTATTAAAATTGGGTAATTGAGCTTTGTACCATAATTGGGGTTTGGACAAAAGAACGACACTTGTGGAAATTAGACTATGGGCTATTAATGGGCTTTATATTTGTTTAACTAAATGATAGTTTGTTAATTTTAATATAAAGATTTACAATTGAACGTCCCTATAAATAACCATATACACTCGATCGGACACGATGGGCGGGGTATTTATATGTACGAATAATCATTCATTTAACCGGACACGGGAATGGATTAATAGCCACTAGAATTATTAAAACAGGGGTGAAATTATGTACAAGGACACTTGGCATAATGGATAACAAAGTATTAAAACCTTGGGTTACACTCAGTCGACATTCTGGTGTAATTATTAAACAAAGTATTAAAATCTTGTTACAGTTTAAGTCCCCAATTAGTTGGAATATTTAACTTCGGGTATAAGGATAATTTGACGAGGACACTCGCACTTTATATTTATGACTGATGGACTGTTATGGACAAAAACCAGACGGACATATTAAATAATCCAGAACAAAGGACAATTAACCCATGGGCATAAAACTAAAATCAACACGTCAAACATCATGATTACGGAAGTTTAAATAAGCATAATTCTTTTATTTCATATTTAATTTCCTTTATTTTATATTTAATTGCACTTCTAATTATCTCACTTTTATTTTTTGTTATTGTATTTAATTGCACTTTTAATTATCGTACTTTTTAATTATCGCAAGTTTATTTTATCGCACTTTTATTTATCGCAATTTCATTATCGTTATTTACTTTACGCTTTAAATTAAGTCTTTTATTTATTTAATATTTTACATTTTGTTTTAACTGCGACTAAAGTTTTAAAATCGACAAACCGGTCATTAAACGGTAAAAACCTCCCTTTATAATAATAATATTACTTATATATACATTTGTATTTTTATAAAATAAAACTAATATAGCGTTAAGCTTTGATTAAAAGATTTTCTCTGTGGAACGAACCGGACTTACTAAAAACTACACTACTATACGATTAGGTACACTGCCTATAAGTGTTGTAGCAAGGTTTAAGTATATCCATTCTATAAATAAATAAATATCTTGTGTAAAATTGTATCGTATTTAATAGTATTTCCTGCTAAAATTTAATAGTATTTTATACCCCTTAGCTTTGACATCAAGTATTTTTGGTGCCGCTGCCGGGGAACTTTCTTGCTTAAAAGCCGGAAGCGCAACGCTAAAAAGAAAAGAAAAAAAAATTTATTTTTAGTTTACTTTTATTAAAATACGCTTTTGTAAAAAAAATACGTTTTAATATATTCGTAAATATAAAAAGAAAACAAAAATATAAATATTTTTAAGAGTTTGTTAAATATTTAAGTTCTATAAAAGTTTCTTTATATTTATTTTATAAAAATATAAGTTTTATTTAATTTATAAAAATATATTATATAAATATTTAAAACAGAAAAAAATAAACACAGCAAAATAAAAATAAAATAAAATAAAACATTCGGCCTGCTACTGTAGCAGCCCGTAACCTGGCCCAAAATCCTGGCTCATGCGATCGCATGAGCCCGAAGGCATAAACTCATGCGATCGCATGAGATCGTCTGACACGCCACAGTTTACCCTAATTCAGCATTTATTACGGGTATTATTTATTATTATTAATTTAAAACCCTAATTAGGTTATATATATATATTATATTATTTAGTTTAGTTATTTTATTATTTGTATTATTTAGTTTAATTAGTTTATAAAATTAATAGTTTTATAAAATAAATAATATAAAAATAATATTTTTATAAAAATTGTCCTTTTTACAACTTATAGTATATTTTTATATTTTGTCCCTTTTTAATTGTTTTAGCGTAATTTTTTGTATTTTTCGCTCGTATTTAGTTTTAATTCATAGTTTTTGCCATAGTTATTTTTATTTCTAGATTTTTAGGCTTTGTCGTAAAATCCCTTAAGTGTTTTTTTCTTTAGACTAAGATTTAGGTGATTTAGAATTTTGCGACGCCTTTTTAAGTTTTAGTACCTTTTTAAGATATTGCCATTTGGGATATAGTTTTACTTGTAAGCTTTAATATTTTTAGACGCCTTTTACCTATGTATCAATTATCATTCCAATTAGTAATCTCAATTTGCGATTATAATTTTAAGTTAGTGATAGTAATAAGGTTGGGTTAGTCGAGTGTTTTTAAGTTCTATAAGTCATTTTTTTTATTATTTCTTATTTTTCGACGCCTTTTATTTTTTCGATCTTTTCTTTTTCGACCTTTTTCGACGCGCTCTTTTTCTTTCTTATTTCTCGTCATTCTAGTTTTAGGACATAGATTTTTTTTTCTACTTCTTATCTATACTTCTTAAAATTACGAAAATTTATTTTAAGTGGTTAAATTGATAGACATCAAAATTTTCTGGTTTGTAGTAATAGTTGGATTTGTACGTAGACCGGGTTATTGGAGCCAAACAGTCCTCAATTATATTGAGACCAAACGAATCATGCCCCTCTGCTGCATCTTTTGGCTATTCGAAACGTGGGCAAAATTAGAAAAGTCTATTAATTGGATAACTTATATAATTTTTCTTTCCTTTTAAAAACTAATAGGATATTCAGTGAATGCACCGAGCAAGACGTTCACCACCTTTTGTACGTTCACCACCTGTAACTAGATCAAGACATCTAACAAATATTACCGCCGTTGATTTTTCTTTAGAATCGTCATCCAGTCGACCAAGTACTCCAGTTCAAATTTCCGATAATCCATTTTTTGAACCCGACCTCACAATTGAGAATCCGGAGAATATTCAGGGACAATTCATAGATCCTGAACCATTAATTTTTCCTCCGGAACCACCAATCAATCAAACAGAGATTGTTGAGGAACGAACCATTAAATCAGAATCCTCTAGTGATTCCGATTCAACAAATTCAATCATGGAAAATCTGGAACCTTTAAGTATGGAAGACCGAATGAGAGCTAAACGCACTGGCCAAGGTCACGCAATTACTCATCCTGACATCAATGCGCCAGATTATGAAATCAAAGGAAAAATTCTACACATGGTGACTAATCAATGCCAATTTAGTGGTGCGCCGAAGGAAGATCCAAATGAACATCTTCGTACCTTTAATAGGATCTGCACATTATTTAAAATCCGAGAAGTGGAGGATGAACAGATATATCTCATGTTATTTCCCTGGACTTTAAAGGGAGAAGCCAAAGATTGGTTGGAATCGTTACCTGAAGGGGCGATTGATACATGAGACGTTTTAGTTGAAAAATTTCTTAAACAATTCTTTCCAGCATCTAAAGCCGTAAGACTTCAAGGAGAAATTGTTACGTTCACACAGAAGCCAAATGAAACTCTATATGAGGCGTGGACAAGATTTGGAAAGTTATTAAGAGGATGTCCGCAACATGGTTTAGACACCTGTCAAATAGTACAAATATTCTACCAAGGATGCGACATCACTACAAGGAAAGACATCGACATAGCAGCTGGTGGTTCTATTATGAAGAAAACCGAAACTGATGCTTACAAAATTATTGATAACACTGCTTCCCACTCACATGAGTGGCACCAAGAAAAAGACATCATTAGATCATCTAAAGCAGCTAGAGCCGATTCTAGCCATGACTTAGATTCCATTTCTGCAAAGATAGATGCTGTCGAGAGACGAATGGAAAAGATGACTAAAGATATTCACTCAATACGAATTAGTTGTGAGCAGTGTGGAGGACCACATTTGACAAAAGATTGTCTCAGTATTGAATTAACAATGGAACAAAGAGAGAATGTTTCATATCTAAACCAAAGGCCTGGAAATAATTATTAGAATAATTATCAACCGCCAAGACCAATCTACAATCAAAACCAGAATTATAACAGAAATGTTCCATACAACAACCAACAAGGTCCTAGCAATCAACAAGTATCCAATAATACTTACAATCAGCAAAGACCTAATTTTCAAAACAAACCACCACAAACCGATGATAAAAAGTCAAATTTAGAAGATATGATGACGAAGCTAGTTGAAACTCAAACGCAGTTTTTCACATCTCAAAAACAAACCAATGAACAAAATGCTCAAGCATTTAGAAATCAACAAGCTTCTATTCAAAATTTGGAACAAGAAGTAAGTAACCTAGCAAGGTTAATAGGTGAAAGAAAACCGGGAAGTTTACCTAGTGATACAAATGCTAACCCCCAGAATGAAACAGCTAAAGCCATTACCACAAGAAGTGGTACAACACTTAAACCACCTGAAATACCTGTAACTTCTGCTGAAGCTATTCCTACTCTACAAGAACCACAACCTGAACAAGATAAGGAAAAAGAACCGGTAGTTGAAAAGGTTAATGAAGATAACACATTTAAGGATAAACCTTATGTTAAACCATACCAACCACCACTTCCTTACCCGAGTAAAATGAAAAAAGAGAAACTTGAAGCCGAGCAATCCAAATTCTTGGATATGTTTAAACAGATAAATGTAAATCTTCCTTTCATTGATGTGATTTCAGGAATGCCTAGATATGCTAAATTTCTGAAAGATCTAATCTCAAATAGAAAGAAAATGGAAGAACTCTCGGCCGTTACTATGAATGCTAATTGTTCAGCAGTGCTGTTGAATAAGATACCAGAAAAACTATCTGATCCAGGAAGTTTCACAATTCCATATTTTCTGGGTAGTCTTAGTTCAATAGAAGCATTGGCAGACTTAGGTGCTAGTATAAATTTAATGCCGTATTCACTATACACTAAACTAGACCTTGGAGAATTGAAACCAATAAGAATAAGCATACAACTAGCCGATCTATCAATAAAATATCCTAGAGGGATAATGGAGAATATGCTAGTTAAAGTTGGTACTTTACTATTTCCAGTAGATTTTGTTGTTCTGGACATGGAAGAAGATTCTCAAGTTCCTCTCATATTAGGAAGACCATTCTTAAACACGGCTAAAGCAATGATAGACGTGTTCGGTAAGAAATTGACCCTAAGTATAGAGGATGAGAGTGTTACCTTTTCAGTTGATAGAGCAATGCAACAACCGCAATCTCCAGATGATACATGTTATTATATTCAAACTATAGATTCACATGCAGAATTGTTAGAAGAATTTCTAGAATTACAAGGAACAGGAGAATGTTCTTTAGGAGAAGGAAATGAACCAATTGATGAAGCTGAAATGTTAGCTACACTAATAGCAAATGGATATGAACCAACAACAGAAGAAATTCAAATGCTAAAAGAAGAAGACAGATATCGATATAAATCATCGATAGAAGAACCTCCGACATTAGAGTTAAAGCCACTTCCAAACCATTTGGAATACGCTTATTTACATGGTGAATCTGAATTACCTGTAATAATATCGTCTTCTCTTACTGAAAATGAAAAATCTCAACACATTTCTGTGTTGAAAGCTCATAAACCAGCCATTGCATGGAAGATTCATGATATTAAAGGAATAAGTCCTTCGTATTGCACACATAAAATCCTTATGGAAGAAGGTCATAAAACGTATGTGCAACGCCAACGAAGACTAAATCCTAATATGCAAGATGTAGTTAAAAAAGAAATTATTAAACTGCTAGATGCAGGTTTAATTTATCCAATCTCTGATAGTCCATGGGTAAGCCCAGTTCAATGCGTGCCTAAGAAGGGTGGCATGACTGTCATTACAAATGAAAAAAATGAGCTTATTCCTACTAGGACTGTAACAGGATGGCGTGTATGTATTGATTATAGAAAATTAAATGACGCCACCAGAAAAGATCACTTTCCCTTACCTTTTATTGATCAAATGTTGGAAAGATTAGCCGGAAACAGTTACTATTGTTTTCTTGATGGATTTTTCGGATATTTTCAAATTCCAATAGCACCCGAAGATCAAGAGAAAACCACGTTCACGTGCCCTTATGGTACTTTTGCTTACAAACGCATGCCATTTGGACTTTGCAACGCCCCTGCAACCTTTCAAAGGTGCATGATGGCAATTTTTCACGACATGATAGAAGAATGCATGGAAGTTTTCATGGATGACTTTTCAGTCTTCGGTGATACATTTGAATCATGTCTAGTTAATCTGGAACGAATGCTTATTAGATGTGAACAATCAAATCTAGTTCTTAATTGGGAGAAATGCCATTTGATGGTTAAAGAAGGCATCGTTCTTGGACATAAAATTTTAAAAGAAGGAATTGAAGTGGATAGAGCTAAAGTAGATGTAATTGCTAAACTTCCACATCCCACCAATGTTAGAGGAGTTAGGAGTTTTCTAGGGCATGCCGGTTTTTACCGACGTTTCATAAAAGATTTTTCTAAAATTGCCACTCCTATAAATAAACTCCTAGAAAAGGATGCTCCATTCATCTTTTCAGATGAATGCATCAAATCTTTTAATATTCTTAAAGAGAAACTCACTAATGCGCCGATCATGATAACACCAAATTGGAATCTACCGTTTGAACTAATGTGCGATGCAAGTGATTTTGCAATGGGAGCCGTTTTAGGACAAAGGATTGAAAAAAGATTTCAACCTATATATTATGCTAGTAAGACGTTACAAGGAGCACAAACAAATTATACAACTACTGAAAAAGAACTCCTTGCTATTGTCTTTGCTTTTGACAAATTTCGTTCATATCTTGTTCTAGCAAAAACGGTGGTCTATACCGACCATTCTGCTCTTAGATACCTATTTTCGAAACAAGATGCCAAACCAAGATTAATCCGTTGGATCTTACTCTTACAAAAGTTCGATATTGAAATCCGAGATAAAAGAGGAGCATAAAATCTCGCCGCTGATCATCTTTCTCGTCTTGAAAATCCCGAATTAGAAGTTCTAAATAAATCGGCCATACAAGACAACTTTCCTGATGAATATCTATTGAAGATAGATTATAATGAAATTCCATGGTTTGCAGACTATGCAAACTACTTAGTATGTGGATTCCTTGAAAAAGGATTATCGTACCAAAAACGAAAGAAATTCTTTAGTGATATAAAACACTATTTCTGGGAAGATCCACATCTGTTTAAAAGTTGTCCAGATGGAATAATACGCCGATGTTTATTTGGAGATGAAGCTAGTAAAATTTTAAACCATTGTCACACAGGACCTGTGATGACCCGGGAATTTCCGACTAAATTTAAACTAAATCTTTATTTGGTTTTGACACGATAAGCAAAGTCTGTTAAACTGAATCTCAAAAACTTTGAACTGTGTTCAAGTATACATTTGACCTTTGACTAATCCCCGACGATTCACGAACAGTTGTGTGTAAATAAATATGTAAATGTATATATATTAATGTAAGTGTATATATAATATTTTTGAATTACTAAAATACACTTTAAATCAATTTAAAATTTAAAATGTAAAATAATAAACAGAATAATTAAGTTATTAGTAAAATGAATATATAAAAATATGTATATAATGTTATTATGAATTCATATAAGATAAATATATATAAATGATTCCTATTAATAATTATTATGTTGATACATATATAAAATATGTAAATGTTAACTATTCAATAGATGTAATATATGATATAAGTATTAGATATCACAAAAATAACAAATTGTAATATTAATATATTAAAAGTAATCCTAAGTTAAAATATTATTATTATTACTATCATTAAGATAAATATGAGTACTAATAATAAAATCAGTATTATTAGTATTATTAATTAAAATATATAAATATGAACATGGATACATGTAATTTGTTATATTATTAATATTATTATATTATTACTATTGAAATGGAGAAATTGAGATTTAGATTTTGTAAATATCTTTTTATCCATATCTGCATCATATACACGATTAATGCATTAGTACTATTGAGTCACATGCTTTTGAATATTTCACTTTACACTTTCAGTTTCCTTTCATTTCATTCACTGTATCAAATTGATTCCATCCGTGTTTAATAATTACAACTATCAATATAGTATTATATTCTACCTTCTATCTATCCTCTATTATCTATGTTATATATTTACATATAGTTATGCAGAATCAAAGACACACACATCTACAATACCAACCCATCTATGCTTTCACCTTTATATTCTGTCTATTGATAAACCAAAACTGGCTATCACCATTCACAAAACTCACAGCCCAACACCAAATCACTTCATCACCTTCTTCAATAAACTCCATCGCCATTAACCACCACACGCGATGACTTCTGCAGCTGCTACAATACTCTCAGGTTGCACTTATATATATATATATATATATATATATATATATATATATATATATATATATATATATATATATATATATATATATATATATATATATATATATATATATATATATATATATATATATATATATATATAACATCTACTATCTCTCTGACTCTACATATATACATTATATGCATATACATACATCCTTACACTCCTGAATACAAAGAAAAACAAACCCATTATTAATACTATCAACGAACAAATAAACCACACCCACAACAAACCGTCACCATTTATTCATGTAGCTATTGCTACTATTTTCGGATACAAATCGTTACCACAAAACTTTTATCTAATTTAATCACCTTCATTAAAACCAACACATACGTTGCTCTCCGATTTCTACCAATATTAAATGAACCACACTTAAACACCATCCTCCACCCTCACCATGATGATCCATCACCGAGACTTCCATCACATCCCTTTACCACCACCCTCTCTCTAATCTCTCTCTCCTCTTCATGATCAAGAACCACCAACTGCAGCTGCTATTTTTCTGTTTTTGATTCAAACAAACAACAACACCCATCTAACCACCATTAAACGTAATTCACTGCCGCAACATTTTATGTATTTTTCTGATCAAGCTGGGAAATCATCAAACCGCCACCATCACCTTAATTCAATCACCATCAAGAACATCTGCGACCTGCAGTTTCTATTTTAATTTTCTGTTTACTTTTCGATGAACAAAACCCTACAACCAATCAACCAACAACAATTACTTCTGTACTGCGAAATCTTTCTGTTATACTCGCCTTTTATTTCGGGTTAGGTTGCAAAGGTGAGAATGATTGATGATAATAATTGATGAACGATGATGAGAGATAAAAATAATGACTTCGTGATATTATCCTCCTGTTTCATTCGTAACCCAACCAACACCTTCTCAGCTGCAAATGCTATGATTCTGCTTATGTAAACCGTCACCAAAAACACTTCAACCCACCACCACTTCTAATTCATGGAATCGTTACTATCCCTCATCACCATCATGAAACAATTAACCACCGCCTTCATTCTCGAACACCACAACGAATCACCAATAATAACCGCCACCCTCTCCACTTGAATCTGTATCACTTGTTAATTAATGATGTTATCAAACACTAGCTCTTTTCTTCTTTCTGTTTAATTCACGAACATAATCATAGAAACATCACCACCTCCGATCAAATTGACCACGGTACAATTCATCTTATTTTCAAAAAACATTTTATTCTGTTGCGGCGTATATTTTTATCCAAAAAGATAATGAAGTAGATGAGTGGGAAAGGTGATGAATAATTCTTGAGTGATGGAGATAAAATAATATAATGATGTCCATGATTGATGATACTGTCGGTTTTAAAAGAAAGATATATACATATAAAAGGGATACAAGATCACATCTAGGATTCCTTGTAGATATGATTAATTATAAGATTATTGTGGGGTCTTGGTATGAAATGAAATGAGAGAGTTTACCATTCATTTGAGCCGTGATGTATTGAACTGTTTTGATATGGATTCATTTAGCAAACGAATTGAATTTTATACTTGGGCCAACAATTAAACATTGGACTGCAATATTAAACTGGGCTACGGCCCATTATCACAGAATCCATATTTTAAGTTGGCCATCGATGACAATGATATAGATAATATGATGTTACGTGGGAGATGATGATGAGAACAATGAGGATTATGATCATGATTAATATGATTATGGTTAATGAGGACACATGAAATCGTGATAGATGATGATATTAAAGTGATGATAGATGATAAAGTGATGAGATAATCGTAAGATGATCATGAAATCATGGTATGATTATGATTCGAGTTGATGAAGAGGTATAATTTTCACGCAAGTATTAACAGAAAAGAAATAAGTGGTTTAGTGGTTTAGGAAGGAAACGGGTAGACGAGAGGTTGCGGGTTCAAACCTGGACTCGGGCATTTTTTTTTAGGACTACATCTTTGAGGTAGTTATTTAATTTATTATTATTATTATTATTATTATTATTATTATTATTATTATTATTATCTAAGAAATATTAGATACATAAAAATATATCTGCTACATAATATATTAGTATTACATAAAATTATAGAATAAACGTATTACCACGAATTATATAAATATTTACATATAATAAATTATTGATTTTCAATATAATATTAATCACGTAATTATATATAAAACTATCTAAATATTTATTATTTTAAATGAATATACAAACTAAGTATACAAGATATATAATTTGAGATATAATATATAAATTTGTTCGACTACAATTATGTGTGTTAATATATACATAAATGATATAGGTTCGTGAATCCGAGGTCAACCCTACACTTGTTCAATGTTGTCATATGTATTTTTACTACAAAATACAGTATGGTGAGTTTCATTAATCCCTTTTTAAATGCTTTTGCAATATATATTTTTGGGACTGAGAATACATGCGCTGCTTTTATAAATGCTTTACGAGATAGACACAAGTAATCGAAACTACATTCTATGGTTGGATTATCTAATCGAATATGCCCTTTTTTATTAAGTCTGGTAATCTAAGAATTAGGGAACAGACACCCTAATTGACGCGAACTCTAAAGATAGATCTATCAGGCCCAACAAGCTCGATCCAAAGTACCGGATGCTTTAGCACTTCGAAAGTTATATCATGTCCGAAGGAGGATCCCGGAATGATGGGGATATTCTTATATGCAAAATTGTGAATGTCGGTTACCAGGTGTTCAATCCATATGAATGATATTTTTGTCTCTATGCATGGGACGTATGTTTAGGAGAAATGGAAATATGAAATCTTGTGGTCTATTAAACTTATGAAATGATTATTTATGCTAAACTAATGAACTCACCAACCTTTTGGTTGACACTTTAAAGCATGTTCATTCTCAGGTACGAAAGAAATCTTCCGCTGTGCATTTACTCATCTTAGAGATATTACTTGGAGTCATTCATGATATATTTCAAAAGACGTTGCATTCGAGTCGTTGAGTTCATCAAGATTATTATTAAGTCAATTATAGTTAGATATATTATGAAATGGTATGCATGCCGTCAACTTTCAATGTAATGAAAGATTATCTTTTCAAAAATGAATGCAATGTTTGTAAAATGTATCATATAGAGGTCAAGTACCTCGCGATGTAATCAACTGTTGTGAAACGTTTATAATCGATATGGACTTCGTCCGGATGGATTAGGACGGGTCTTCACAGTTGGTATCAGAGCGATGGTCTTAGCGAACCAGGTCTTGCATTAGTGTGTCTACCTGATAGATGTTTAGATGCATTAGTGGGTCTGGACTTCGACCGTGTCTGCATGTCAAAAGTTTTGCTTATCATTTAGTGTCGAAAATTATTTGCTTATCATCCTTAAAGTCTAGACACGTCTTACTACCTCTATTGCATAGACAGTGTATAGATAAATTCATATCTTAGCGTATCTGTTATTATTGCCTTTGCCTGACAGCTTTCGTAGATTCCTCCATAACTTATGGGATTTTAGCATTATATATGCATATGTAAATTATATATTGCAGGGTACTAATCTACATCCTATAATCTATTTCTTATCGAAAATCCTTCATCTGATCGTTCGAGATGAATCCCACAACCAGTTCGAGTCCCTCAGATTCCGATAGCTATTCCGATAGTTATTCCGACAGCTATTCCGACATAGATGTTCACCTAAGCTCCGAAAACAGTGTCATCGGCATGAATAAACCAATCAGCCATTATCAATTCATCTGATGGGTTCGTAGTTGACTTAATTAATGGAAACGCGCAGAAGGCAACCCCTTCCACCAACCGAATTCACATCTTAACAATGAACCTGAAGCGTTTACCGGCGAACCTGTTCGAGACACCATTTTCAGTCTCATTTCCAGGGTAACTCGACAAGATCATATTCTATCCACAATTCTGAGCCTTATTCATCCGCTCGTTCCGACCGACAATCATCCTGGAGTAATAAGTCAACGAACTTCGCGCTCGAATAATCAATTCGGAGAATATGGTGCAAAATGTACCAGCTTCAGCAACATCACCGGCACCAACAGTACAATCAATAACAGCACCAGTACCATCAACAATCCATGCTTCAATATCATCATATGTACCTTGAGTATGATCTTCGTTCTACGTATCGTTCTACCTCATTTATCTTCGTTCGACATGGCGAATATGTAATCTCTAAAGTTTTAGATATTATTTATTCTAGTTTCAACCGAAAAACAAATGAGTTTAATATCATATTAACTCATTAAATCCATGAATACATCTGAAGAAAATATATATGTATATATGTTTTCATAAAGATTGTAATTAAAATTTCTCTTGTACAAACTGTTAATGGTGAAAATATTTTAACGGGTAGGTAAAACCCGAGGAATATTTAGATTTCACATTAATAAGTTACACTGTATATTCTTCGAATCTGATTCAACAGTTATTCACTATCATATTTACAACCATCGAGATACGTATCCGTTCACCAAAGAATAACTATTTTCATTCAAATTCAATTTCATATTTGGATTTTGACCTATCAGAATCCAACAAGTGGCATAATGAAGAAATAATGGACACAATAAAAATTGATTAGAAACAGACTAATTAACAATAATAAATTTTGTTAAGAATCCACGCTAACAAAATCCTAGCTAACTGTTCCTAGCTAACTGTTAATTCCGTATTACATTTTATTTATCGCAATTTAATTATCGCAATTTAATTATCGCAATTTATTTTATCGCAATTTAATTCTCGCAATTTTATTTATTGTTATTTAATTTCTGTTATTTACTTTACGCACTTTATTTATCATTATTTAATTTCTGTTATTTATTTTACGCACTTTAAATATCGGGACACGTATACAAGGTTTTGACATATCATATCGACGCATCTATACATATTATTTGGAATCACCATAGACACTCTATATGCAGTAATGATCGAGTTCTCTATACATGGTTGAGGTTGATTCTATAATAATATATATACCTTGAGTTGTGATCGAGTCTGAGACAAATACGGGTCACGATACATATTAATTAATTCGAATATTATATATTAAACAATATATGAATTATTGGACTGTTAATTGTGGCCTATCGACTGTGGACTAATAAGATTGGACAAATAAAAATGAATTAAAATATTGTTTATAACATATGAAACTAAACAATTCTTCAAGTTTGCCACTTGATTTCATTCTAAACTTCATTAGTATCTTGCCGATTACAACCTGCGTTCAAACCTTTCTTGATTCTTAAAAACACCTCAATCCAGAGGATGAACCAACCGCACTTCATCTATGGAAGAAAAGATTGATGCATATAGTTATGCACTTGAAAAAAAAAAAAAAAAAACTCTCGGAAACTGAGTAAACGTTTAACACATAACTGTGCTAATTTCTTTAGTGTTATTATCACCCAAAATAACTTTGTAGTTCTTCTTCAAAATAGCCAATTTTGTCACAGCCCCAGCAAGACAACTTTGACTTTTCCTACGAAATAACCTTATTATAACGTTGATATATACGCGTGCTCTTTTATCGTTACCAGGGAACCTTTCATATTCCACCATATTACCATCAGCGTTTAATCATCTAAAAACACAATTCTCCTGAAACCACCTCGGATTAATAACCGATGATTCAGATATCATAGCATTAAATGCAGAGGAAACAGAAAAATGGTAGATGGTCTAAACGGCCAAAAGTTTGATGATAAAGAAAGGAGTGTTAGGAACGCTCGATAGAAAATTGGGTATTGAAAAACAGATTGAGCTACCCATGAAGGAGACCAAGGACAAATACAAGGACCATACCATATATTCAAAGAATCCAGGTAATTCTGGATCCGATGAAACCTTCAACGAATATCTTGCTCCGTACTCATGTTAAAATCTTGCGGAAACTCTTCCTCATCAACCATCGAACTTAGAAATTCCAAAATATCATTATCAATATCTTCGATATTTCTGAGGATATTTTCATAAATATTCTCGTCCGAAATTATATACCTCTTCGTGCTTCCTGTGTATCATTATATTGGAAACATTCAATAGAAAATTTAGTACCGAAAATCAGGTTATGTGAAACTATGAAGAAAGCCGTGGACAAATCACAGAGAATAAGTTTGACTTCAAAGAATCTAAATGATTCAATGTCTGCTAAAGTCTTTAGCGAATATCTTGCTCGTTACTCTAAACCCTTGCAGACAATGGTCTCCATCATTCTCTGATCTTAGATATTCAAAGATATTATCGTATCTTTCGTTATAAATATCCTCCATATTTCTGAAGATATTTTTATAATTATTCTTATCTGAAATCATTAATATCTTCGTGCTATAAGTGTTACATCATATAGAAACTGTTAGTTTCTATATTCTGTAAACTTTCGAGTTTAAAATATGAATGTTTTTGAAGTAGTGTTGGGAACTGATGCACGAGTTAGTATAATATAATGACACTTGATCAACGTGATTATATTACAGTAAGTCATGCTGAGTTTCTAATGAAACGTGATGATGGTTCACAGTAGATCATACCATCATCATATGTCATGTTACATAACTCTTTCATTCTACTTAACTTCTGAACATATCAAGAAAATGTATTCTTGATGAATCTATCTTCCGTGATATTGATAAATTTAAAAATCAAATCGTGCTATCACGTTCTTTCCTGCTTAGAACATTATAATCATTCAAAACTCTATATCTACAAATTCTGGACCATTATTCGCTTGACTTGAAGTCGGAAAGAGGAGACAAAAGTATGGAACCCTTGAATATAAAAGAAAATAAAAAGCTCGACAACAACAAATAAATTACAAACCGTGTATATCAATGCGTATAGCAATATAAAGATACGGGAGAATGAAAAACACTATAACTCCAAGATAATGGTAGCAGAAAGTAACTTCCTCCGGTGGTAGATGAAAAAGAGAAGAATGACGGATGAAAGTTAGAAGTATATCAAGGATCAAAACGGGATGGAGCATATTGACGAATGTTTTAAAGTATGAAATGAGGGGGAAAGAATAGAAGGTGTGAGTTGTAAGGAAACGAAGGGGGTGGATTTATAGTAAAATATCCGACAGAGCAAACAAAACAGATGATCACATTTAAAGCAGATCCTAATTCCCTTGATTATCGAAGAATCAAATCCTATTATGAAGATTTTCTCCAAAACTATTAAACTTGGAAATAAATCCTATCTACGTCAAAAGATATGACGAATCTACACCTACTCATTTCACCCTTTGGTGATAGCTTCACTCGTACTCTTCACAAAATCAAATGGTTTTATCTATATTACTCAACGATGATAAAACTCTATTTATCAACTTATATTTATCATAAAAACATTCTTATTGTTAGCCATGACGACCTCGATCAAATTTCGGGACGAAATTTCTTTTAACGGGTAGGTACTGTGATGACCCGGGAATTTCCGACTAAATTTAAACTAAATCTTTATTTGGTTTTGACACGATAAGCAAAGTCTGTTAAACTGAATCTCAAAAACTTTGAACTGTGTTCAAGTATACATTTGACCTTTGACTAATCCCCGACGATTCACGAACAGTTGTGTGTAAATAAATATGTAAATGTATATATATTAATGTAAGTGTATATATAATATTTTTGAATTACTAAAATACACTTTAAATCAATTTAAAATTTAAAATGTAAAATAATAAACAGAATAATTAAGTTATTAGTAAAATGAATATATAAAAATATGTATATAATGTTATTATGAATTCATATAAGATAAATATATATAAATGATTCCTATTAATAATTATTATGTTGATACATATATAAAATATGTAAATGTTAACTATTCAATAGATGTAATATATGATATAAGTATTAGATATCACAAAAATAATAAATTGTAATATTAATATATTAAAAGTAATCCTAAGTTAAAATATTGTTATTATTACTATCATTAAGATAAATATGAGTACTAATAATAAAATCAGTATTATTAGTATTATTAATTAAAATATATAAATATGAACATGGATACATGTAATTTGTTATATTATTATGATTATTATATTATTACTATTGAAATGGAGAAATTGAGATTTAGATTTTGTAAATATCTTTTTATCCATATCTGCATCATATACACGATTAATGCATTAGTACTATTGAGTCACATGCTTTTGAATATTTCACTTTACACTTTCAGTTTCCTTTCATTTCATTCACTGTATCAAATTGATTCCATCCGTGTTTAATAATTACAACTATCAATATAGTATTATATTCTACCTTCTATCTATCCTCTATTATCTATGTTATATATTTACATATAGTTATGCAGAATCAAAGACACACACATCTACAATACCAACCCATCTATGCTTTCACCTTTATATTCTGTCTATTGATAAACCAAAACTGGCTATCACCATTCACAAAACTCACAGCCCAACACCAAATCACTTCATCACCTTCTTCAATAAACTCCATCGCCATTAACCACCACACGCGACGACTTCTGCAGCTGCTACAATACTCTCAGGTTGCACTTATATATATATATATAACATCTACTATCTCTCTGACTCTACATATATACATTATATGCATATACATACATCCTTACACTCCTGAATACAAAGAAAAACAAACCCATTATTAATACTATCAACGAACAAATAAACCACACCCACAACAAACCGTCGCCATTTATTCATGTAGCTATTGCTACTATTTTCGGATACAAATCGTTACCACAAAACTTTTATCTAATTTAATCACCTTCATTAAAACCAACACTTACGTTGCTCTCCGATTTCTACCAATATTAAATGAACCACACTTAAACACCATCCTCCACCCTCACCATAATGATCCATCACCGAGACTTCCATCACCTCCCTTCACCACCACCCTCTCTCTAATCTCTCTCTCCTCTTCATGATCAAGAACCACCAACTGCAGCTGCTATTTTTCTGTTTTGATTCAAACAAACAACAACACCCATCTAACCACCATTAAACGTAATTCACTGCCGCAACATTTTATGTATTTTTCTGATCAAGCTGGGAAATCATCAAACCGCCACCATCACCTTAATTCAATCACCATCAAGAACATCTGCGACCTGCAGTTTCTATTTTAATTTTCTGTTTACTTTTCGATGAACAAAACCCTACAACCAATCAACCAACAACAATTACTTCTGTACTGCGAAATCTTTCTGTTATACTCGCCTTTTATTTCGGGTTAGGTAGCAAAGGTGAGAATGATTGATGATAATAATTGATGAACGATGATGAGAGATAAAAATAATGACTTCGTGATATTATCCTCCTGTTTCATTCGTAACCCAACCAATACCTTCTCAGCTGCAAATGCTATGATTCTGCTTATGTAAACCGTCACCAAAAACACTTCAACCCACCACCACTTCTAATTCATGGAATCGTTACTATCCCTCATCACCATCGTGAAACAATTAACCACCGCCTTCATTCTCGAACACCACAACGAATCACCAATAATAACCGCCACCCTCTTCACTTGAATCTGTATCACTTGTTAATTAATGATGTTATCGAACACTAGCTCTTTTCTTCTTTCTGTTTAATTCACGAACACAATCATAGAAACATCACCACCTCCGATCAAATTGACCACGGTACAATTCATCTTATTTTCAAAAATCCATTTTATTCTGTTGCGGCGTATATTTTTATCCAAAAAGATAATGAAGTAGATGAGTGGGAAAGGTGATGAATAATTCTTGAGTGATGGAGATAAAATAATATAATGATGTCCATGATTGATGATACTATCGGTTTTAAAAGAAAGATATATACATATAAAAGGGATACAAGATCACATCTAGGATTCCTTGTAGATATGATTAATTATAAGATTATTGTGGGGTCTTGGTATGAAATGAAATGAGAGAGTTTACCATTCATTTGAGCCGTGATGTATTGAACTGTTTTGATATGGATTCATTTAGCAAACGAATTGAATTTTATACTTGGGCCAACAATTAAACATTGGACTACAATATTAAACTGGGCTACGGCCCATTATCACAGAATCCATATTTTAAGTTGGCCATCGATGACAATGATATAGATAATATGATGTTACGTGGGAGATGATGATGAGAACAATGAGGATTATGATCATGATTAATATGATTATGGTTAATGAGGACACATGAAATCGTGATAGATGATGATATTAAAGTGATGATAGATGATGAAGTGATGAGATAATCGTAAGATGATCATGAAATCATGGTATGATTATGATTCGAGTTGATGAAGAGGTATAATTTTCATGCAAGTATTAACAGAAAAGAAATAAGTGGTTTAGTGGTTTAGGAAGGAAACGGGTAGACGAGAGGTTGCGGGTTCAAACCTGGACTCGGGCATTTTTTTTTTTAGGACTACATCTTTGAGGTAGTTATTTAATTTATTATTATTATTATTATTATTATTATTATTATTATTATTATTATTATTATTATTATTATTATTATTATTATTATTATTATCTAAGAAATATTAGATACATAAAAATATATCTGCTACATAATATATTAGTATTACATAAAATTATAGAATAAACGTATTACCACGAATTATATAAATATTTACATATAATAAATTATTGATTTTCAACATAATATTAATCACGTAATTATATATAAAACTATCTAAATATTTATTATTTTAAATGAATATACAAACTAAGTATACAAGATATATAATTTGAGATATAATATATAAATTTGTTCGACTACAATTATGTGTGTTAATATATACATAAATGATATAGGTTCGTGAATCCGAGGTCAACCCTACACTTGTTCAATGTTGTCATATGTATTTTTACTACAAAATACAGTATGGTGAGTTTCATTAATCCCTTTTTAAATGCTTTTGCAATATATATTTTTAGGACTGAGAATACATGCGCTGCTTTTATAAATGCTTTACGAGATAGACACAAGTAATCGAAACTACATTCTATGGTTGGATTATCTAATCGAATATGCCCTTTTTTATTAAGTCTGGCAATCTAAGAATTAGGGAACAGACACCCTAATTGACGCGAACTCTAAAGATAGATCTATCGGGCCCAACAAGCCCGATCCAAAGTACCGGATGCTTTAGTACTTCGAAAGTTATATCATGTCCGAAGGAGGATCCCGGAATGATGGGGATATTCTTATATGCAAAATTGTGAATGTCGGTTACCAGGTGTTCAATCCATATGAATGATATTTTTGTCTCTATGCATGGGACGTATGTTTAGGAGAAATGGAAATATGAAATCTTGTGATCTATTAAACTTATGAAATGATTATTTATGCTAAACTAATGAACTCACCAACCTTTTGGTTGACACTTTAAAGCATGTTCATTCTCAGGTACGAAAGAAATCTTCCGCTGTGCATTTACTCATCTTAGAGATATTACTTGGAGTCATTCATGATATATTTCAAAAGACGTTGCATTCGAGTTGTTGAGTTCATCAAGATTATTATTAAGTCAATTATAGTTAGATATATTATGAAATGGTATGCATGCCGTCAACTTTCAATGTAATGAAAGATTGCCTTTTCAAAAACGAATGCAATGTTTGTAAAATGTATCATATAGAGGTCAAGTACCTCGCGATGTAATCAACTGTTGTGAAACGTTTATAATCGATATGGACTTCGTCCGGATGGATTACGACGGGTCTTCACAGGACCAACAGGAGGGCATTATGGGCCTCAACTAACAACAAGAAAAGTTTATGATGCTGGATTCTATTGGCCTACAATTTATAAAGACGCACACCTTCTTTGCAAATCCTGTTATGCATGTCAAAGAGCCGAAAAAATAAGTCTACGTGATGAAATGCCACAAAATGTCATTCAAGTATGTGAAGTATTTGACATTTGGGGTATTGACTTTATGGGTCCATTTCCAAAATCTCATAATAATCTCTATATTCTCGTCGCCATTGATTATGTATCTAAATGGGCGGAAGCACAAGCTCTCCCAACCAACGATGCACGAGTTGTAGTCAACTTTTTAAAACGTCTTTTTGCAAGGTTTGGAACACCGAAAGCTTTAATAAGTGATCGGGGAACTCATTTCTGTAATAATCAACTTGAGAAAGTTCTTAAAAGATATGGAGTAACTCATAAAATCTCCACCGCATATCATCCACAAACAAGTGGACAAGTTGAAAATACCAACCGAGCTTTAAAACGTATTCTAGAGAAAACCGTAGGATCAAATCCGAAGGAATGGTCCATTAAATTGGAGGATGCACTCTGGGCTTTTAGAACAGCCTACAAAACTCCAATTGGAACTACACCTTTTAAACTCGTCTACGAAAAAGCATGTCATCTTCCAGTAGAAATTGAACACAAAGCATTTTGGGCTTTGAAGACATGTAATCTTGATTTACATGAAGCTGGACGTCTACGATTAAGTCAATTAAACGAATTAGAAGAATTAAGACATGAAGCATACGAAAATTCGTTAATCTATAAAGAAAGAACGAAGAAATGGCATGATAAAAGAATCAGAAGTTCAAAAGAATTTAAAGAAGGAGACAGAGTTCTTCTTTTCAATTCACGATTCAAGCTATTTCCTGGAAAATTGAAATCAAGATGGTCTGGACCATTCATAGTCAAAAGATTTTTCCCATACGGAACGATAGAATTAATAAATTCAAATGGAATTGAATTTAAAGTTAATGGTCACAGAGTTAAACATTACATAGATAATCCGATGGAAGTCGACAACGAAGTTAATCACAATTTCGATACCACAGCTAACTAAGTGTGGGGAGAATCAAGTCTTTAAAGGATAATATGTATTTATGTTAGAGTTAGATTTTCTATTTTCGTGTAGTTCTCGAAAATGGAACCCGAATGGTCTTTCCCTAGCAGACCCTAAAGAACTAGTCTTCTCCCCCCATTCTGAATTTTTATTTTTTTTTTAGGTTTTTACGAAATGAAGACTGCCTGTGAACTAAACCATGGTCTAATGCTACACGCTTTGATCACTAAACATAATAATGACACACTTCCGAGTGAACTAGTATCAGTAATCAGAAAAAGATTGGACGGAGTAAGAAAAGAATCTTGATGCGAAGATAATAAGTTACAATTTGGTAAAGGAAAATCAAAATCCGCAGCGAAAAGAAGAGCACGACACCTTGAAAGATGTCACAAATGCGAAAAATGGTCACATGGAGGTAAATGTTCAAATAATCAAACCTATTCAAATACCGAATTTGTTACTTTATGCAGAGACAGACCGTTCATATGTTTAGAAGAAAAAACACTGAATGCTCGAGGTTACGCCTATGTAGCTATGGAAAACCAATTAAACCGACTATCTTATGAATGGGATAGATCATATAACTAAGAATACTATCTCACAGGTAAGTCTGTACAGTTTTTAATTTTTTTTTATTTTTATTTTTAACCTTTTGATAATAAACGCTAATTTATTCGCTATAAAGTATTAAATTGGTATTGAATGAAATTAGGTTTGGCGACCGAAATTATTGATATCATACAAAAATTTATTACATCACTGCGAAATTTAACGTTTATTCTTAAGTTATAAATATCTTTAATCAATCAACCCAAAATATTTTAAAAATTCGTCATGAGTTAAATTAGGTCATGGAACCGAAATTACTTTACCGAAAAGAGGGGCGTATATTTTTGATAATATTTGATTGATTAAAGTGGGATAAAAGCCAAAAAGATTTTTAATTTTATTTTTTACCATGTTTTTAAAATTAATATATAAATATTAAATTAATATTTTGAACTTTGTAAAATCAATATATTTAAGTTTGTAAATATTTGAAAAATTAATCTTTTTAATATAAGTTTGTATGTATAAAAATAAAAATATAATATAAGTTTGGTGTGAATTAATAATATGAATTTTTAATTAAGTTTGG
The DNA here is from genome assembly GCF_046630445.1 of Rutidosis leptorrhynchoides. Classification (NCBI taxonomy): domain Eukaryota; kingdom Viridiplantae; phylum Streptophyta; class Magnoliopsida; order Asterales; family Asteraceae; genus Rutidosis; species Rutidosis leptorrhynchoides. Next base: position 536,974,305 of record NC_092335.1, on the reverse strand, counting down.
TGTGAATTTTTAATTTTATGCATTTTAAATTTAAGTTTGGTGTGAATTTAAAAACAAAAATTTACTTTATTTCGCTAAGTTAAAAATATGATTTTTAAAATTCGTCTTGAGTTGAAGACTAGGTCGTTGAACCGAAATTGCTTTACCCGAGGGAGGGACGAGAACTTTTATTATCATTATTTTTAATCTTATTGAATTAAAGTATGCCAAAAACATTAAAAAACCCAAAAATCTTTACTTTTAAAAACCGCGCTTTGATTTGACAAATTTTAAAATTTTGTCGAGGGACAGACTAGGACATCGATCCAAAACGCCCTCATCCTAAAAAGAAACAAATTTTTAGAATTTTATTAATTATATGTTTAAAAGTTATAAGGTTTTGTAAAAAAAAAAAAAAAAAAAAAAAAAAAAGGGCAAAGTACTGTACCCGGGACTCCATGCGATCGCATGGAGTTTGGCCTTTGCAGCCATGCGATCGCATGGCCCTGGAAATCAGGCCAGACACAAAAGTCCCAGTCGACCTACTTCTGCCTCACACCAACACACACACAACACATACGAAAATACTCTCAAATCTTCATCAAAATTCACCAAAATCCACCGTAATTCGTCATTTTTCTTACTCTAATCATGCCTAGATTCTCATTCTTCAGCAAAATGGTAAAAATTACACCCCTAAACTCTATAAATTCCTAGTTTTTGTGATAATTACCATATTTTTACCTAATGCAATTTTGTTAATTTCTTGTGTAATTAGTGTTAAATTGTTAGTATTTTATGCATGTATAACCTAGATTGATGCTATTTAACATGATTTGAAGCCAAAAACTTCAAAATTTTTAGAAATCTAGGGTTTGTGTTCTTGAGCAATTTGGGGCTTTTTGATATAAACAGGTTATGGCCGATTTTTGTCATGAATTATTGCTAAATTGAGTAGTGTAACATGTTTAGATAGTTAAATGATCCAAACATTGATCCTAAACATGATTTTTGGAGATTAAAGTGGACTTTTTAAGTCCAAAATTCATGAACTTGATTAATTTGATGTAATTGCCATTTGAGACTTGTTTAATTATTAGTAATGAATATTTTGACATGTTATTTGAGTTAAAAGCTTATGAACTTTGTATACATTTTCATATGTGCTTATTTGAAAAGTGTAGAATTGTGAAAAATTGTGAAAATGTGTATAAGTTTAATTTTAATTTAACATGTTATAGTGATTGTTTTAAGTTGTTATTTTGCTAACACTAATGCATATTTGGATGCACAAATTTTGTGTTTAATGTGTTTTGCAGAAAGCCGATACTGGAGGTTCAGGAGCATCATCATCTAGACGACCAGCACCAGAACCAGAACCAGAAATGCAACACGAACAAGAACCACAACAAGAACCACAACAATAGCCTGATCAGCACATACCTTATTATGATCCGGTACAGTTTACTGATGAATTCATAGTATTCCCAATGAGGCCGCCAGTAGAATTCCCAACGATTCCTGAGCACACTCTGCATCCTAATCTAAAATTTGATAGGAGATGGAGAGATTACGAGACATATCAAAGGAACAATTTCAAATTGGTAACAAAAAATGTAGAGGTGCCAAGGGTAATCGATTGGGCCTATTTGGAAACGGTCCATCTAGCTGACCGTGTTAGATAGCTTTTGGTACAAAGGTATGGCAGTTCTTCTTTTACAGATTGGGAACGTCTTTTCACCATTCGTAGGCCTGTATATAAGGAATGGTGTGTTGAGTTGATGAGTACTGTATCACTTGATACAAATATAGTTAGAATAGATGATAGAAGATTTCTTAGGTTTATCCTTGGCGGTAGGATGTACAGAATGTCCATGCTGGAGATGGCCAGGGCCTTACAGATATATACTCCTGGTGAGTTGCTATTACCCGATTGTACAAATTTGATTCATTATGGTGAAAGGGTAGATAGTAACTTTGACGCTGACGCCATTTGGAGGCGTATGTCACATTTTGATGTTTTTACACGAGCAGGAGGACACTCCTATACACATATTGACAGAGCCGAGCTTCGTATTATTCATAGATTTTTGGCTAACTCAATTACACAGAGAGGTCACAATAAATAAAAAATTACCTTACATGATTTATTCTACCTAAAGTGTATTCGGGATCCTAGAAGCTTTGTCAATATCCCTTACTGTGTTGCTTTTTATTTATCTAAAATGGTAGAGGGAATGCAGGACGGGAGTATAATAGGAGGAGGTATTTTTGTTACTCTCATTGGAGAGTATTTAGGTATTGATAGGAACCCAGGGGGTCCATTACAGCTTTGTAGAGAACAGGTTGAGCCCTTAGGATTGAAAGTTTATGTGGGTGCTAAGGTATTGAAAAGTAGACGTAACCAGGCAGTACCCTATGAGGGATCTCATCCTCAGGTAGAGAGAGGCTCAGACGAGGAAATGGAGGAGGCGGAAGACATTAGGGATGTCTTTCGAGATGCTATTCTTGACGTCCACGTTCGTATAGATGAGGAAGCAATGACGAACGCGGCCATACATAGTATGTATGAGCAGTGGAACTCCGAGCGAGTATACGAGGATTATAGGTGACGCCAACACGATAGCTGGTTAGTTCATCAGCACCAAATCATGAGCCAGCTATCATATCAGGTACCAAATAACTATGTACCTACTCGACCTGCTCATTTTTCGCCACACAGCCCCGATATCCGACCACCCTTTAACCGGTATGACTATAACCAAGCCTATCAGAACACCTATAACCAACAATGGAACCCACCTGATGAGATGAACTGGAACCCCTATCCAGACTGATTTGGTTCCATTTGGTTATTTATATGATTTTTATGTTTTTATCTTTTTACTTATTCATGTTTAAACTTATGTTATTGAATATACTTATGTAATCTTTATCATTTTTATTATTATTGTGTACTAATATTTCACATTTAGGATTTGAAAGTGGGATATTAAGTCCCATTTCAAATTGCCATGCATGTTTATATTTGTATGTATGTATATTGTAAATTGTACAAAACAGGGTAAAACAGCGCATTTTCAAAGACTGACATTAAGTTCAGCAAAAGCTACTAATTTTGACGACAAGATGACAAAGAAATGTGATGTAACAACAGACGGAATGAACAAATGATATGCACCATTTATCATTCAGCAAACAAATGCCAATATGTTTGGAAACTTTGGTAAAATTTAATCATTTTTCTACGCTAATCACCCTCAATAATTTAAATTGTTACTGATTTCTTGCAAATGAGGGCATTGCAAGATCTTAAGTGTGGGAAGAGGTTAAATTCTTTCGGATTTTAAAATTTTTACTTTATACACTTGGTTACCATTAGAAATACTAGTAAAGTAGTAGTTGTATTAGAATCTAGTGCTCTCTGATAATAAAGAACAGCCCTAGTCTTATATACTGACTACCCAATTCTAGTAGAATTTTTCAAAATTTTCAAATAAATGAACTCAAAATCATGTTTATACATATTTATGAACGATTAAACTAGGTGTTAACACCGAAATTATTGTTACCTCGGAAAGGACATAAATTGAGAAACAAACCAAAATGTTAGAATTCATTTAAAATGGAATAGAGGACAATAAAAAGGAAAATAAAAGCCAAGTGTGAGAAATTTTCACCGAGTTATTCAAAATATATATCACATATTTTTGTACAAATAATTAAAAATACTTTTGTTTTGGACGATAATTAACTGTTTTACCCGATGAAAGAAAAGAAAAGATGGATCTACACGATGAATCAATTCCATCATTAAAAGGAAGTAAAGTCTTCCAAAAAAGACACGCGCTTCTTGATTTAGGTCATGAAGTTGTCGTCCAGACCAGCTGTAGGTTGATGAAAAATCTAGAAAAGTCATCTCTAAAATCAGCAGGAAATCCACGGACCTCAGCATAAAACAGGGTCGCCAAGTGGTCAGATTTATCCTAACTATGAGAAGGATTTATCTCGTACAATGGGGGGCACCGTGTAAATTAGCTTGATAAGACTAATGAATCAGACCCCCAGAAAGGATAATCTTCTTAAAAGATCAAAAATCAGCTTTTAAGACTGATATTACTCAATCCTAGAGATTGACCTTAAAGATTGAGAATTACAAACTCATGGAATTCAATGATATCTAAACTCGAGCTTGAACGAGAAAATATTTTGATCAAATTATAAACCGATTTATTTTCTGAAAACCCATTTTCAATGCGTTCATTACCATTGAACGTAAAATCCTAGGAATTCACCTGGAATTCATTAGGTCACCTGAACCAAATCGGGTGTCAACCGTAAGAACGGTGGTTGCATAGTATGGTCAAAGACAGGACCTTGTGCCAGACCGGAAAATTATAAGGGTGAGCTTTACTATTGCTCCTACAAAGGATAGTAATTGCGCCCGACACGTTAAAGACCATAATAAAAAGCATGTCACGGGACATTGCCTTAACAGTTGCTTGTTCAACGCTTTCCTTTACAAACGGACAGTAGTTTACCGAAAGGTAATATTCGGAACAAGTAAACTGGACGTGTTGCTTTCCCAATACAAGGTTAGCAAGTGGGTGACATAAAATCGTAAGTTTTGAGCTAAAATTTTCAAATCTGAAACCCACCAAACCCACAAAAAAAAAAATATTTTGCAAACACCGGTGAAGGGTTATTCCGGAAAACTTATCTAGGGTAAAAGCTAGATTTAATTTTCAAAAAGATCAAATGTTTTCATAAAGATCCAATTTCCTTAATGGATCTAAATTTTATAGTCATGTGGGACTGTAAACCACATCATTACTACCATTGTTTATACCGCCGTATTGAAATCACTGATGTACAAAGTGTGAAGAATAAAGAAGTGATTCTAGTATTTCAAGACTATATTGCTTGAGGACAAGCAACGCTCAAGTGTGAGAATATTTGATAATGTTAAAAACGAACATATATTTCATAGCATTATCCCTCAAGAAAGACAAGCTTTTAGTTGCGATTGTTCTATTTACAAGTGATATTCGTTTAAATAATAAAAGGTGAAGACAAAAGACAGATTCGACGAATTGAAGACGCAAACGACCAAAAAGCTCAAAAGTACAAAATACAATCAAAGAGGTTCCAATTATTAATAAGAAACGTCTCAGAATTACAAGAGTACAAGATTCAAAACGCAAAGTACAAGATATTAAATTGTACGCAAGGACGTTTGAAAATCCGGAACTGGGACCAGAGTCAACTCTCAACGCTCGACGCAACGGACTAAAAATTACAAGTCAACTATGCACATGAATATAATATAATATATAATTAATTCTTAAAATTAATATATATATTATATTATATTATAAAATCGTCGGCATAAAAAAACAAAGAATTTTGAGCCTCCCCAGCTGGCCATGCGATCGCATGGCCTTGAAGGGCAAAGCCCATTCGATCGCATGAGCCCTTTTTCCAGGCCTGTCCTATAAAGTTCGCGAGTTTTGGACACAAAAACACACATATTTTTCTTCTTCACTCAAACGTAGTATATGTATATATAATTTATATTTTAATTTTAATTTTAATTTTAAATCCTAATAATAAGGGTGTGTTAGCGAATGTTGTAAGGGTGTAAGTCGAAATTCTGTCCGTGTAACGCTACGCTATTTTTAATCATTGTAAGTTATGTTCAACCTTTTTAATTTAATGTCTCGTAGCTAAGTTATTATTATGCATATTTAATCCGAAGTAATCATGATGTTGGGCTAATTATTAAAATTAGGTAATTGGGCTTTGTACCATAATTGGGGTTTGGACAAAAGAACGACACTTGTGGAAATTAGACTATGGGCTATTAATGGGCTTTATATTTGTTTAACTAAATGATAGTTTGTTAATTTTAATATAAAGATTTACAATTGAACGTCCCTATAAATAACCATATACACTCGATCGGACACGATGGGCGGGGTATTTATATGTACGAATAATCATTCATTTAACCGGACACGGGAATGGATTAATAGCCACTAGAATTATTAAAACAGGGGTGAAATTATGTACAAGGACACTTGGCATAATGGATAACAAAGTATTAAAACCTTGGGTTACACTCAGTCGACATCCTGGTGTAATTATTAAACAAAGTATTAAAATCTTGTTACAGTTTAAGTCCCCAATTAGTTGGAATATTTAACTTCGGGTATAAGGATAATTTGACGAGGACACTAGCACTTTATATTTATGACTGATGGACTGTTATGGACAAAAACCAGACGGACATATTAAATAATCCAGGACAAAGGACAATTAACCCATGGGCATAAAACTAAAATCAACACGTCAAACATCATGATTACAGAAGTTTAAATAAGCATAATTCTTTTATTTCATATTTAATTTCCTTTATTTTATATTTAATTGCACTTCTAATTATCGCACTTTTATTTTTTTTATTGTATTTAATTGCACTTTTAATTATCATACTTTTTAATTATCGCAAGTTTATTTTATCGCACTTTTATTTATCGCAATTTCATTATCGTTATTTACTTTACGCTTTAAATTAAGTCTTTTATTTATTTAATATTTTACATTTTGTTTTAACTGCGACTAAAGTTTTAAAATCGACAAACCGGTCATTAAACGGTAAAAACCCCCCTTTATAATAATAATATTACTTATATATATATTTGTATTTTTATAAAATAAAACTAATATAGCGTTAAGCTTTGATTAAAAGATTTTCCCTGTGAAACGAACCGGACTTACTAAAAACTACACTACTATACGATTAGGTATACTGCCTATAAGTGTTGTAGCAAGGTTTAAGTATATCCATTCTATAAATAAATAAATATCTTGTGTAAAATTGTATCGTATTTAATAGTATTTCCTGCTAAAATTTAATAGTATTTTATACCCCTTAGCTTTGACATCAAGTATTTTTGGTGCCGCTGCCGGGGAACTTTCTTGCTTAAAAGCCGGAAGCGCAACGCTAAAAAGAAAAAAAAAAACAAAAAGATTTTTATTTTTAGTTTACTTTTATTAAAATATGCTTTTGTAAAAAAAATACGTTTTAATATATTCGTAAATATAAAAAGAAAACAAAAATATAATTATTTTTAAGAGTTTGTTAAATATTTAAGTTCTATAAAAGTTTCTTTATATTTATTTTATAAAAATATAAGTTTTATTTAATTTATAAAAATATATTATATAAATATTTAAAAGAGAAAAAAATAAACACAGCAAAATAAAAATAAAATAAAATAAAACATTCGGCCTGCTACTGTAGCAGCCCGTAACCTGGCCCAAAATCCTGGCTCATGCGATCGCATGAGCCCGAAGGCATAAACTCATGCGATCGCATGAGATCGTCTGACACGCCACAGTTTACCCTAATTCAGCATTTATTACGGGTATTATTTATTATTATTAATTTAAAACCCTAATTAGGTTATATATATATATTATATTATTTAGTTTAGTTATTTTATTATTTGTATTATTTAGTTTAATTAGTTTATAAAATTAATAGTTTTATAAAATAAATAATATAAAAATAATATTTTTATAAAAATTGTCCTTTTTACAACTTATAGTATATTTTTATATTTTGTCCCTTTTTAATTATTTTAGCGTAATTTTTTGTATTTTTCGCTCGTATTTAGTTTTAATTCATAGTTTTTGCCATAGTTATTTTTATTTCTAGATTTTTAGGCTTTGCCGTAAAATCCCTTAAGTGTTTTTTTCTTTAGACTAAGATTTAGGTGATTTAGAATTTTGCGACGCCTTTTTAAGTTTTAGTACCTTTTTAAGATATTGCCATTTTGGATATAGTTTTACTTGTAAGCTTTAATATTTTTAGACGCCTTTTACCTATGTATCAATTATCATTCCAATTAGTAATCTCAATTTGCGATTATAATTTTAAGTTAGTGATAGTAATAAGGTTGGGTTAGTCGAGTGTTTTTAAGTTCTATAAGTCATTTTTTATTATTTCTTATTTTTCGACGCCTTTTATTTTTTCGATCTTTTCTTTTTCGGCCTTTTTCGACGCGCTCTTTTTCTTTCTTATTTCTCGTCATTCTAGTTTTAGGACATAGATTTTTTTTTTCTACTTCTTATCTATACTTCTTAAAATTACGAAAATTTATTTTAAGTGGTTAAATTGATAGATATCAAAATTTTCTGGTTCGTAGTAATAGTTGGATTTGTACGTGGACCGGGTTATTGGAGCCAAACAGTCCTCAATTATATTGAGACCAAACGAATCATGCCCCTCTGCTGCATCTTTTGGCTATTCGAAACGTGGGCAAAATCAGAAAAGTCTATTAATTGGATAACTTATATAATTTTTCTTTCCTTTTAAAAACTAATAGGATATTCAGTGAATGCACCGAGCAAGACGTTCACCACCTTTTGTACGTTCACCACCTGTAACTAGATCAAGATATCTAGCAAATATTACCGCCGTTGATTTTTCTTTAGAATCGTCATCCAGTCGACCAAGGCTGTTGAGTTAGGGGAGCATGAAATAAATTTTTCTTCGCGAAGTGCGGTTAAGGGTCAAATACTTGCGGATTACCTCGCAGAGTTACCTGCGGATGTTGAGGCATCAGCAGAACATCAAGATACGCATGCACCAACTCTGTCACCATGGGAGTTATATACCGATGGTGCCTGCAGCGCAGCTGGCACGGGTGCGGGTGTAATTTTAACTGGTCCAGAAGGAGAAGAGCATACATATGCGCTACGGTTTAATTACGCCATTACGAACAATGAAGCAGAATATGAGGCTCTGTTAGCGGGTATGCGCATTGTGCATAAGTTGAATGTTAAAATCCTGCACGCTTATGTGGATTCAAAGCTGGTATGTAGTCAAGTCAGCGGGGACTTTGAAGCACACGACATTGCCATGCAGCAATATTTATCGCTTGTTCATAACCTCGCTGACCAATTCGAAGCTTTTCAAATCTCCCACGTGATGCGGGGGCAAAATAAGAAAGCGTATGCGCTTAGCAAATTGGCTGCTTTGGCTTTTGATCATCTGGGGAAGAAAGTTCTTATAGAAGAACTGCATGCGAAATCCATTGTTATGATGCCTTTGGTAGCACCTGTTGAGGAATCCAGCTCAACATAGATGACACCTATTATTGCTTTCCTGCGGGACGGCACATCACCTGCGGATTCCGTTGATGCGAAGAAGGTCCGCATCAAGGCACCACTGTATGCCCTTGAGGGTGATGTCCTATATCGAAAAAATTATTTAGGATCACACTTAAGATGTATTGGTCCGAAAGAGGTAGAGGAGGTTATACGCGAGGTGCATGAGGGTGCATGTGCTATTCATTCGGGGCACAGGTCTATTGTGTCAAAAATTATGCGGCTAGGTTATTATTGGCCCACAATGTACGCAGATACTGCACGAATAGTTAAGCAATGCGAATCCTGCCAAATACATGCACCTATCAGCAGGGTACCTGCGCATCCAATGATACTAGTCTCCTCACCATGGCCATTCTGCAAATGGGCAATTGACATAGTCGGACCATTTCCAAAAGGCCGAGGTAATATTATCATTTATTTTATACCATATGCTATTTACGTCAGTATCTTACGCATACTCTGCACACGCAGGAAACATCAAATTCTTGATTGTTGCAATCGATTATTTCACGAAGTGGGTTGAAGCGCGATCGCTGGCAACAATTTCGGGAAAAAGGGTGCGAAACTTTGTATGGGAAGACATTGTTTGTCGATTCGGCATACCAAACGAAATCGTTAGTGATAACGGTACACAGTTTGCAGGGGATCCTTTTCGTAATTGGTGCGCAGAGCTTAATATTAAGCAAGCTTTTACTTCCGTTGCGCATCCGCAGGCGAATGGCCAGTGCGAAGTCACCAACCGGGATATAGTGGCCGGAATCAAAGCTAGATTGGGCCATGGCAGAGTTGGTTGGGTAGATGAACTACCAAAAGTTTTGTGGGCACATAGAACAACACCGAAAGCAAGCACTGGCGAAACTCCGTTCAGTTTGGTTTACGGGTCAGAAGCTGTTGTGCCCGCAGAGATTGGGGTACCAACGTCCCGCATACAGAATTTTGACGAACAAAATAACTCAGAAGCTTTGCGGGAAAATCTTAATCTGCTTGAAGAACGCAGACTCTCTGCGGCGGTAAACGAAGCCAATAACAAGCAGAAAATTGCAAAGTACTACAATCAGCGTGTGCGTTCGCGTTCTTATAAGTGTGGGGACTTAGTTTGGCGTCAGAATGATGCAAGTCATGCGGAGGATACTGGGAAATTGGGCCCCCACTAGGAAGGTCCGTATAGGGTAGCAAAAGCAAGCAACACCGGGGCATACCATCTCGAGACATTAGATGGAAAACCGGTGAAACGCACTTGGCACGCGACATTATTGAAAAAATGTTATATGTAGCTGGATGGACTTGATCACTCTAATTTATTTTAGCGCATTATTTTTTCTATGTATTTTCCGTCCGTTTGGATGTGTCGCTGTTGTAATCATGATTAATGCCAATTGAATATTTACTCGCGCATACTTTTATTGTTTATTTCTTTTTGTATGCGGTTCCTGCCTACTTAAGGGGTGTCCTCTAGCCCCCATGAGGCAGAAGCCTGTTTGGTTACAAGGCTAGACATTAACGGCATGCGAAGGGAATTGGTTTTCCCCTAGCCAAGCGCCACGCAGACTAGATGGCTGCCAAGTCGACTTAAAAATACAAGCATTGGTTTGCTTGTGCGCAATTACTCTCGCATTGGTTTGCGTGTGGAACTCTTAAGCATAAAAGCATTGGTTTGTTTTTAGTTGCGTTGCTTACCATACAGCTAAAGTGCACCCCTAGTACATGACAAAGCAATAATGCAGTAGCTTTTGAGTCTAAGTTGTTCAAGTAAAATCGCTAAAGTATTGGTTTATTTTACGCAGTACCTGATCATACGCATAAGTTTTGGTTAACTTTGCGCATGGGCATGCGGTTAATTCTTTGTTTTGATTCGCGATATATAAACAAATTAATACACTACGCATGATACGATAATATATACATAAAGTTATTACAAATGGTAATTGTTTAAAGCGCCTGCCCATCACGGGACTTAAGGCCCAAAAATTGTATTTACAATTGCCTGTCTAAGCTTAGGACTTACGGCGCAAACTATTACAACAACCTAATAATCCTCTTTGAGGAACCCGTCAATCGACATATTCGGGTCCGCCGCAAACGCATTAATTAGGGGGATCGGGATGGCAGTGATGGCTTCTTCCGCTTCCATGAGCACCGCAGCCGTACCCTCCTTCAACTTTTTCTGCACGGCGTCGGGGTACGGCGGTGTGAGCCCGCAGGCTTGGATCACCTCTAGCACTGCCTTGTTGATTTCGTGGTCTTTAACCGCGTCAATATAGGCGTTGAACTTGTCGGACACGGGCCCGGAATCCATCACCTTCTGCGCAATGGTAGGAAGTGCGGTGCGAAGTTTTGTCAAGTCCGCCTCCGCTAGCTTGCGGCCAGTCACCGCGTCATCTTTCTCCCTAGTAACCTTTTCCAACTCCACCCGCAGACGCTCAGTCTCCCCTTTGGACTGGTCAACCGCCCCAACCAGCTCGCGGTTTTTCTTTCTCTCTTCAATCAATGCGGTTTTGGTTTCCGCCGCAGTTAACTCTACCGCCTTGCGCGCTTCTTCCGCGGCGTCCCTGTCTTTCTTAACCTGCTCAACTCCCGCTTGCAGCAGCCCTAATTCTGTCTCTTTCCGCACGGCCACTTGATACAAGTTAGTGGAACGGCGGGCTTGATCCGCAACCATGCCAAAAAAGACGAGGCCGTTTTGAACGAAGGCGTTGAGCGCCTGATTAAAAGGCAGTGCGGCTAGTTGGTTGTGGAACTCAGCCGGGAAGATTTGTTGGAGGAAGGCGGATTGCTCTGCGGTGTTTTTCGCCGATGACTGGGTGAGCTGCGTCAGATTCGCCAATCGGAAGCTACCGTGTGGCGGGGTTGGTGTAGACTCGGAGTCCAGGTGTATCGTCTTGTCCTTTGACTCGGCGGTAGCTTCAAGGTCCGGATTGACCCGTGGTGGGGTGTGATGCGTCTCTTCAGCATGCTCTGCGTATTATACCGTATGGTTAGATAAATGCAAACTTAAGTATGAGGTATGCGCGAAAGCAGAACTCTTACCAGATGGGGGAGGTAGATCCGCAGAACGGGGTTCGATGGGAACGAAGTTGTCGTTCCGCTTGTCCTCCCTCTGTTTGGGAGTGAGTTTCTTCTTCTTCTGTTGGGATTGGGAGGCTTCAGCGGCCTTGCGCTTATTATCGGAGGTGGCAGGTGCATTCTCGCCAGTTTTCTCCTGCTCTAGCTGCTGGTTCACATTCTGCTTGCGGAAGGCGATGCCTGCAATCTCCTCCGCAGTCAGTACTTTCTTCATCTTCATCTCTGCAAACATGCACGCATGTGTTAGCACATATAAAATAGCACTTTGTTATGTTAGTACGTGATTATACTATTCCTACCCTTTCCATCCGGTCCGACTATGGCTGGACGCACATCTTTCCATGGCCAGTGTACGGAGATCTTCCCTAACCGCAACATTATGTTCCCGTATGACCGGTGCACCAGCTGTGTGTTAGCGCACTCCGCCAATAGCTTTGTTTCCTCGTCATCAAGGACCGGGGTTTTGTTCACATCCTTCTCCACCTTCTCGCACCATATAAGCGTTTGCGGAAAATTGGTACCAAATACAGTTTGGTCAATGTAAAAGAAAGTTTCTTTCCAGTTACCCGCATTCGACTTTGGGGTTTTTGTGAAATTTTGTCGGACGAAGAAGGTGAACCAGGATTTGTGGTGATTGGCTAAGCGGTATAGATGACAGAAAACTTTAACCAGCGGTACCTTGTTGAGTGCGACGCACCACATCTCAAACAGTACTATTTTACCTATGGCATACGGGTGTAGCTGCCCTAATCCCACCCTGAAGTGGTCTAGTACGCCTAAGAAGAAGTCAGAGGGGGGAACCCTAAAGTTGCCGTGCTTGAACGCATGTTCGTAGATGGCCACCTTCTTCTCCGGTGGCTCGTGAGCACGCTGATTAGACAGGGGTGGCACCGGATTGTACTTTGCTAACGGTGGGTATTGTTTGACTAAGTAATCAATGTGTTTCTGCTCTATAACCGATCTAACACTATATACATAGGTCTCGTTAGCCTTAGTCATTTTCTATAGAGTTGTTGGAGAATTACTAACCTTTAGACGGTGGCCGGAATATTTAGGATTTGATCGGAATTGAATATAGCAACGTATTGGGGAAGCTTGGAGCAGAAAAAATGGAAATGTGTGTGAATTGGGGCTATTTATAGCGACGATTTGGAGTCATGGGGTGGAATGCGTTGATCATGGCTGTACACGTGTTACGCGATCAACGGGTGGTATTTTAAGTGCGCGCGTGGATGTCAGTTGGGTATGGTTACCTATGAGCGCGTGGCTGACACGCGCCTGCCAACTGCCACTTTACGTCTTGTCAGCCGAATGGTCTTCTGCGACAGTGACAGGCATTAAATGACCTCGAAACGCACGCGGAACATTGAATGCTAGCCGTTTTCTTGTTTTTTCTGCTTAATAGTTTGATGTCATATGTCTTGCGCCATATAACATCAAACTGGGGGGACATAATGATACCGCAATCCGCATGCGCACCTGTAAATCTATGCGGGCACCCTCTAGGGTGCGTATGCGTGTGCTCATGTGCGTTATGCGGTATGCGGATTCGTATCTAATGCCTTTGTTCCCGGAACAGCGATGACTTGGCTATCAAGTAAATATCTTTTTCATAATTACATCCGTGATTCGGGGGAGTTTGTTATGGAAAGGATTGTGTGATGACCCGAAAATTTTTGACTTATTTAAACCAATTCTCTATACGATTTATTATTTTAACACGTTAAACAAAGTCTGTTAGATTGAGTCTCAAAATTTTAGAACTGTTTCATATATACAATTACCTTTGACTACTCTCGACGATTCATGAACAATTATATGTATGTATATATATATATATGTACAAGTAAAACCCTATTTGCTACAGTAAAAATTAATTTGCTACAGTAAAACACTATTTGCTACAGTAAAATACTATTTACTACAGTAAAACACTATTTACTACAGTAAACACTATTTGCTACAGTACACTATTTGATGTCGACGAACTAGCAAACAAAAACAGAAACGGCGGCCACGCGATCGCATGGCAAAAACACTGAAAACTCATGCGATCGCATGAGCTACAGTAAATCGAAAAGTACTATACAAGGTCAGTTTTGCTCGACGAATTTTTCATAATCATTTCTGTACGTAAATTTTATATTTATAATTATAATTTTAATTTTAATTTTAAGTTTAATAATAATAAAGTATATTCGAGGGTATTTTTAATTCGGGTTTCAAACCGTTTTAAAATAAGGAAATATTGGGTATTGTTCGGGGTATTGTTCTTGAATCCAAGACCAACCATACAGTCGTCTACCATCATTACGTCTACGCAATTTGCCTACAATATTGAATCGCAATATGGAACTGTGAGTTATAGTCTCCCTTTTTAAATACTTTAAATATTTTTGGGCTGAGAATACATGCAATTTATTTTAAACGCAATAAGACACAAGTACATACAAAATTCTACACTGAGTTAAACCGAAAATCCCTTAGCTTTGGTAACTAGTAGCTGCCAGTACATAGGATATGGACTGGTGGGCGCGAATAATTGTATATGGATCCATAGGGCTTGACATCCTCGTCCGAGCTAGAGCGCTAGCCTTTTAACGGACGTATGTTATTTGAGTTTAAGACACGTTGGTTTGCGCGTATTAAAACGAATGGGGTAATTATCACTATAACGTTAAGTTTAGTTACCAGGGTGCTCTGTTACGTAGAATCTATTGATAAACTTTTGATGAAATCTTGTGGTCTATCTTTATATATGTTTATGACTCGAGCAATTAAACCTATAACTCACCAACATTCGTGTTGACTTTTTAGCATGTTTTATTCTCAGGTCCTTAGAATGCTTCCGCTGTGATGTGCTTGTTGCCTGCATGGAGTCTCTCATGCTTTGTACAAAGTTTATTGCATTCAAAATAAAACTGCGTTGTGTAATAAATAATTGGACTGTGAAGTCAACCTGTAAATTAAAGGCTTATGTATTTTGGGGTTTTGCTTATACCTAAGCACTCGCTCACATGTTTATAACTTTCTATGTTTAGAAAGTCACTTATTTTAATGAATGCAATATTTTATCAAAACGTATCATATAGAGGTCAAAACCTCACTGTGGAATCAATGATTAACGTGCTGCGTCAATAGCGATTTTGACGGGTCGTTACAGATTGCCATTATCTCGGATGGTTCTAGAATTAGGGTTTGCCTATATATACAAACCCTAACTATCATTCTAAACATCGTCACATTACGTAACTACCATCTGCCACACGCCTTACGTAATTAAGCATCATTCTTCGTCTCTTCAAGGTTAACAGGTTAGTTCTTCATTAAGCTAGCACCTGCAACCTTATTTGGGGCCTTCCGATCAGCGACCGCTATCGAAGGTGGACTTAATCCCTTGGCCACCCCTCCGACATCATCATGTCGGCCAGGGTTATTCACGGTAGCCGGACCGGAGAGCCTTGTTCTAAGATCCTTAAACCCCACTAACGCATTGAGCAGACATGTTAAACCCAATGGTAAAAATATGCATGATCAAGAATAAAACAAGATTTGGAGACCTTGGGCTGGATTTTTGGCATCTGTCTACATGAAGCGAGGAAGAAAAAAAAAAAGATATGACTGCTAGTGAATTTGGGCCGAATATCTTTAATTTCCCTGGAAGCCTGCATCGTTTTGATTATAGACTTTTATTTAAGAGAGAGTCAGAAATTAGTCATCATATTTTTTAGGTTTAATTACTTTAATATTTGCTCTGTGGAGGCCAGCGACGATCGGAGGATAAAATCTTCCAAACCTTGGGATTTTTAGTCATAATTTTGGTTCCTGGTTCAACGATTAAACTTGTGGTAATTCTTGGTTAAATAAATATTAAATATAAATTATTAAATTATCTGTTAGAATTGTTTAGATTAATTAGTTTTGAAAATTGATCAATTTAATTTTATAATGGAAGAGGTATTTATGAAGATGTGAAATTAGAGGAACACTTGTTTTAAAAGTAATGTTTTTATTAGCTCAAATTTGATTGTGTTTTTGTGTGTACATCATATTGCAAGACTCATTGCCTATTTATAGGCTCACAAAGATATTTCTAGCATCTTCTGATATTTACCAAGTATGCTTCTATTCCTAAATATCTAATATTACAAACTAATTCTAGCTTCTTCTAATTAAATATCTACTAATTTCAATTAGTTACTAGAATATTCAAGAAATACATTAATATTTCAACACTCCTCCTTAATGTATTTCGGTGTTACTCCGAGCATGTTGCGTAGGAACTCAAACTTTGGTCTTGGTAGTGCTTTGGTGAATATGTCTGCAATCTGCTCTTCGGTCTTGCAGTATTTTAATTCAATATCTTTTTTGGCGTAGACTTCTCGCAAAAAGTGATATTTGATATCAATATGTTTTGTTCTTCCATGGAACACAGGATTCTTTGCCATCGCGATTGCAGACTTGTTGTCGCAATATATCTTTGTAGCTTCGTCTTGTTTCTCGCCCATATCTTCTAGTATTCTTCTTAGCCATATAGCTTGATTAGCTGAGTTTGCGGCTGCGACGTACTCGGCTTCAGCTGACGATTGTGCCACCGTTTCTTGTTTCTTTGATGTCCATGAGAATACACCAGATCCAAGTGTGAATGCGTATCCGGAAGTACTTCTCATGTCATCCACCGATCCGGCCCAATCACTATCTGTGTATCCCTGAAGCTTCGAGTCTATAGTGGGCTTGTACCATATTCCATAGTCCATGGTACCTTGCAAGTATCTTAAAATTCTTTTAGAAGCTCCGTAATGTATTTGAGTAGGGTTTTTCATGTACCTGGATAATAGACTCGTTGCGTACATAATATCTGGCCTTGTTGCTGTCAGATAAAGTAGACTTCCGATGAGACTTCTGAATCTTGAAGCGTCTGCTTTCTCCGATCCATCTTCTTGTCTCATCTTCTCATTGGCAACTAGTGGCGTGGCTACGGTTTTGCAACCGTATAGTTTAAACTTTTTCAGGAGATTTTCCGTATATTTCTTTTGGCATATGAAGATGCCTTCATTTTCTTGACTGATTTCGATGCCAAGAAAATAGCGCATCAATCCAAGGTCGCTCATCTCGAACGTTTTCATCATGTCTTCTTTAAACTCTTGTATCATTCTCTCATTGTTTCCAGTATATATTAGATCATCGACATACAAGGAAATAATGAGAGTGTCAGAGTTACCTTGGGTTTTGATGTAGAGTGTAGGCTCACTTTGACTCCTCCTGAATCCCGAACTTGTGAAGTAGCTATCAATGCGGCTATACCAAGCACGTGGAGCTTGTTTAAGTCCATATAAGGCTTTCTTGAGCTTTAGGACTTTTTCTTCTTTTCCTTTTTGAATGAACCCTTGTGGTTGCTCGACGTATATTTCTTCTTCTAGAAACCCATTTAGAAAGGCTGATTTCACATCTAGTTGATGAATCTTCCACCTTCGTTGAGCTGCTAACGCCACAAGTGCTCTTATAGTATCCAGTCGTGCTATGGGTGCGAAAGTTTCGTTGTAGTCTACTCCAGGCTGTTGTGAATAGCCTTTAGCTACTAGCCTTGCTTTATGTTTTTGTATAGAACCATCAGGATTGAGCTTTGTTTTGTAAACCCACTTTATTCCAATGATTTCTTTATTTTCTGGAGGATCAACTAACTCCCATGTGTTGTTTTTCTCGATCATTCTTATTTCTTCGTTCATAGCAGTCACCCATTTTTCATCTTTGGCTGCAACTTCATAGCTTTCAGGTTCTATAGTTGTGAAGTTGCAAGTCTCGTATACCTCTGTTAACTTTTTGACTCTTCCAGGTGTTGACTCTGGACTTGATTCGTCTTGTGTTAATGGTAATGTTGCCGTCGGAGAAGTTGGAGTAGCAGGGCTCGTTTCTCCGGTACTTTCATCTTGTTCAGACTGCTCCATTTGTAGTGGTTGTTGAGCTGGAGTGTCTATAGATATCCGTGGCAGATATGTTTGTTTTTCAACTTTGTCCTTTTCCCAGTTCCAAGAAGCGTCTTCATCAAACTCCACGTCTCGGCTGATCACGATGTTATTAGTCTTCAGGTTATAGACTCGATATCCTTTAGACTGTGTGCTGTAGCCCAAGAATATTCCCTTCTCTGATTTTTCTTGGAGCTTGTGACGTTTCTCCTTTGGAATGTGGATGTAGCAAATACACCCAAATACTCGCAGATGTTTTGCTGATGGTTTCCTTCCACTCCATGCCTCAATTGGAGTCTTGTTTTGTATGGCTTTCGTTGGACATCGATTTAATATATATACAGCCGTGTATACAGCTTCAGCCCAGAAACTGTTTGGAAGGCCTTTTTCATGTATCATTGTTTTGGCCATTTCCATTACAGTTCTGTTTTTGCGTTCAGAGACGCCATTTTGTTCAGGGGCATAACCAACAGTAAGTTGGCGTTTAACTCCTTCGTCTTCACAGAATTTGTTAAATTGTGTAGAGGTGTATTCTTTTCCTCTATCACTCCTTAGCGTTTTTATATAATGGCCACTACTCTTTTCGACGAAGTTCTTGAACTTCTTGAATATTGTAAATACTTCTGATTTTTCACGCATGAAATAAACCCACGTCATTCTAGAATAATCATCGATGAAGAGAATAAAGTACCTGTTTTGGTTAAGTGACGGGGTTCTCATTGGTCCACAAGCATCTGTGTGCACCAGCTCCAGTATACCTTTCGCTCTCCAAGCTTTATCACGAGAGAAAGGTTTTCGATGTTGCTTGCCCATCATACAGCTTTCACACGTGTCAGTGATCTCTTCTATGTTAGGCAAGTCTCTCATCATATTCTTCTGTTGGAGGATTTTTAGTGCGTGAAAGTTAAAGTGGCCAAATCTTCGATGCCATAGCCATGATTCTTCAACTTGAACTTTCATGGCTGTGTCTTGGATATACTGCCAACGAAGTGGAAAGTTGCGGTTCTCCATTGGCACTTCGGCTATTAATTTATAGTTATTTTTCTTGTCACGAATAACGCATGATTTGTCTTCGAAGAGTAAAGAGTATCCGTGCTCCATCATTTGTCCAACACTTAGCAAGTTACTTGCAAGGCTTGGTACTAAAAGAACGTCATTAACAGATCGAGTGACGTTATTAGTTTGAACAATTATCGTACCTTTGCCTTTAGTGTCAACAAGAGCTCCATTCCCAAGTTTGACGCGGGACTTGACGGAGGTGTTGATACTATGAAATAGCTTCTCATCTCCTGTCATGTGATTGCTGCACCCACTGTCGATAAACCAAGTGTCGTCCCTTTGTTCATTCGCAACATGGCAGGCATAGAATAGCTGGTTTTTGTTCTCCGATATATCTTCATTTTCTTCCGTGAAGTTAGCTCGATGATTTTGTTTTAAACGGCAATCTTTTTCTAGATGCCCAAATCTTTTGCAGTTATTGCATTTTGGTTTCCCTTTGTGAAAACAATCTTTCTCCAAGTGGTTTGTCCTTCTGCAAATACCACATGGAGGGTAGCTTTTTCTTTTCGGATCGAACCCGGTTCTAGGTTTTTCTCCTCCTCTCGAATTTTCTTCAGGATTTCTTTTCCCCCCATTGTTTGATTTTTGAGACCGTAATTTGAGTTTAGACTGAAAGGCACTTTCGAGTGAGTTTTCACTACGCCGACTCAGTCTAGCCTCATATGCTTCAAGAGAGCCAATTAATTCTGGTACCGACAGAGTCTCGATGTCTTTCGACTCTTCGATAGCAGTAATGACATGATCGTATTTTTCTGTCATACTGATGAGTATTTTTTCTACGATCCTTTTATCAGTTATATTATCTCCATAGGCTCTCATTTGATTTATTATTTCTTTAATTCTAGAATAGTAATCTTTTACTGTCTCGGTCTCTTTCATATTTAAATTTTCAAAATCTCTTCTGAGAGTTACAAGTTTGACGGATCTCACCTTGACATTTCCTTGAAATTCTTCCTGAAGAATCTTTCACGCCTCCTTGGCTGTCGTAGCTCCCATGATCCGTGGAAAGATAGACGGCGTCAAGGCTTGTTGGATGTAACCTAGAGCGGCAGCATTTCTTACAACATTTTTGTTGTATTTTTCATGTTCTTCCGCGGACAGAGTTTCGTCGTCTTTTGGAATAGTTAAGCCGACTTCGACAATATCCCACAAGCTTTGTGCTTGGAAATATGTCTTCATTCGGATACTCCAAAAATCATAGTTGTCGCCATCAAAGATGGGGACGGGAATATTGTACGCACCAACGGTAGTCATAGTGTACTCGAACAACGCCCAATATGGCTCTGATACCACTTGTTAGAATTGTTTAGATTAATTAGTTTTGAAAATTGATCAATTTAATTTTATAATGGAAGAGGTATTTATGAAGATGTGAAATTAGAGGAACACTTGTTTTAAAAGTAATGTTTTTATTAGCTCAAATTTGATTGTGTTTTTGTGTGTACATCATATTGCAAGACTCATTGCCTATTTATAGGCTCACAAAGATATTTCTAGCATCTTCTGATATTTACCAAGTATGCTTCTATTCCTAAATATCTAATATTACAAACTAATTCTAGCTTCTTCTAATTAAATATCTACTAATTTCAATTAGTTACTAGAATATTCAAGAAATACATTAATATTTCAACATTATCTACTTTATATGATGGAAGATTAATTATTAATTATTTGTCTTTGTCTTGTTTAATTGTTTTTGCAAGTCTAATGCTCGCTAAGATTTTTTATATTCAGGATTCCATATCATTAGGCTTTAAATATAATGATGACCATTACATTACTTGCTTTTATTTTGTAGACATATGAATATTATTGTTTTCTGATGGCCTCCGACTTGGTACCTGATGAGATAGTTCTCAATATACTTGCTAAGCTTCCAACAAAATCATTGGTACGGTTTCGGTGCGTATCCAGGTATTGGCGTTGTATGCTTATGGAGCCGTACTTTATCAACTTAAGATCACACAAAAATATCATTCTCTCGGTAAATACGGAAAACTTGGACTTTATAGACGGTGGTAATACTTATTCGATATTTAAGCAATGTTATCCATTAGAACACTTGCACCGTACAACTCATGCCAAAATTATTGGATCATTCAATGGGTTAGTCTTAATGGCCTATGTAAACGCTTTCATATTATACAACCCTTTTACTGGTGAGTCCAAGAAACTTCCAATTCCTCCTAGTAGCATTGGTTATAAAAGTGGTTACGGATTTGGCTACGGTGCTACTCGCAATGACCTAAAAATTGTTAAGTTTAGAAAGTATTCTGATGTTTATGAGGTCTACGACTTTAAAATGAATTTTTGGAGCTCATGGAGTACAAGAAAATACAACATAGACTACATTAGATTTGCAGATCCTATGGGTATGTTTGTAAATGGATATTTGTATTGGGTTAAATCAAAATATGTGTTGATTGTCTTCGGTCTTAAAGATATGATTCTTTCTGAGATAGTTCTACCCTCCTCTAGTTCGAACTTCTTTCTTGATACTCTAGGTACGATAAATAGATGCCTTTGTTCGCTCAACATGACCGAATTGACCACTTCATCAGCATTATTCGAGTTGTGGGTTAGTAAGGAACACTCCATTGAGAGCTCTTAGGTGAAAACACATTCTTTTACGATAGATTTCAAATGGGACTACTTCTACCACACACTTAATATTTATGATGATGGAAAAATTCTTATGGTAGATCCTTTTAATCAACTCATTATCTACGATATTTCGAAAAGCTCGTATGAAACACTTGAGATTTCACTTAGTGAAGACTTTCGTTTCATTGGCATGAACTGTGTACAATATGTGGAGACTTTGGTTTCACCTTCAGATGTCTGCTTTTCGAGATTGAGTGGAAGAAAAAGGAAATCAACAAGATAAAAGGGAAAACTTGCAAATTAAAATGCAATGTTTTAAATTGATTTTATTTAATGTGTTTTGGTTAGTTGTTAATGATATTTTATACAATCTACTATATATAGGTTCACTTTCTTATTTATTTAATGTGTTTTGGTTAGTTGTTAATGATATTTTTTACAATCTACTATATATAGGTTCACTTTCTTATTACGTACTCTAGTAGCTAGGAAGTATGATCTTTCATTTGGTAAGTGTAGTTAATTAAATGGGATTATTTTGAGTGTGAATGCAATGTCGTTTTAACATGATTTTAATGTGTTTTGGTTAGCCCTTAATTATTTTTTGCACAATTTGATAGGTTCACTTGCTTATTGGTAAGGATTGGTAAGGAGTATGATCATGTAGTACGTGTTATTGATTAAACTAGGAATGAGACCCGCGCGATGCAGCAGATGTTGGTTTATTTTTTTTCAAGTAATATGTTAGATGAAAAAGTTTACTTGCATTATTTACATACATTAGGGGTTTGGGCAGTACGGTGGTACTATCTGTTGGGTATTTTATTTAGTTTCCAAATATGAGGAAATTAAAACCAAACCCAAGGCCCAACAGATTAGGCCCAAATGTTGGTTGACTTGGTCAATCATTTGAGGGCATTTCAAATCTCAATTGGGTGCAGCTGTTTTCATCATCAAGAGAGAAAGAAAGATCACAGAGAGATCAAGAAAAAGAGTGAAAAACACATTTCCCGTCTACAGTGACAGCAGGCCAGAAAAGAGACGATCCCCGGAGATCCGACCGTTGAATCTTCACGATATTTGGGCTGTGTCTTCCTGACATCAGTGCCAACATTTTCAACCGTTGAATTCATCTAGAAAGGCCTGTAGCTCGTGATTTTGCTGCTGGAACAGAGGGCAGTTTATTGGTAGTGTTGTTCATCTTTTGTCTTTAATTTCTTCATATACTTGTTGATTATTGTTGTTCAAGAGTATGATGATGTTGTATACCTCTAGTTGAGCTAGAGAAGGATTATTGTATTGCTCTCCTTGTTGATGATAGTGGAATTTAAGTGGCTTACGAGTCCCGTGGTTTTTACTCTCGATTTTGAGGGGTTTTCCACGTAAAAAGTCTCGTGTGTATTGTGTGTGCTTTGTTATTTCGTATTTGCTGATTTGGGACAGAATTGGGGCTGATTTGTGGTGATTGTGGTATACCTTATTTGTTAGTTTCCTCACGGGTTCATACGGGTCGGGAAATGCTTGTCAAACGGGTTTGTTTCCGCTTTGTAGTTTGCCCGTTGTGACCATTTTCCCATCACTATCTAGATACATAATTTACATGTAAAAGATGTTGCAATAATCATAGTTTCGATTTCAATACATAGTTGTTTAAATTTAGCAGTTAGTACGCGAGCCAAAATAGCTGCTGGTAATCTTGTTCATCATCCTTTTGATTGTGTCCATATATCCAAAAGTTGAGTTAATGGTGTGTTAATCCTTTCTCTTTCAGTGATTGGTGGGTGTGCCTGTATTGATATTAGGTTAGTTTGCGATAACCTGGATAAACTGACAATATCTATGGTAAGATTTATATGTACGGAAACCGAGCTGGTTCTGTGAATAGAGATCTTTTCGTGGTTGAACGTTTCATTGTTGGAGTGAGTATTTCTTACTGTTGTATCTTCTAATGGAGCGTCAGTGATTGAAAGTTGTGCAGCTTCTCCTTATTTTAGTCAACAAATGTTAAATCAATAAATAAAATATAAAGATTATACATAATGCTATTAATATTTGGTTGTTTACCTGTGTGGGGGATGTGAAAGTGCTAGCAGCATCTACTGTTGTTGGTTTAAAAACAGAGTTGACGACAAAATATAAGGTTGTTTTCTTGAAAGTGGGGCTGTAATGAAACTGGAAAATATGTGCCATACCTTCGAGAGCTTGATGGTTGGCGGTAGTTGATATCGTTGGTCGAAACTCAATTGAAGCACCATTGTTTTACAATCAATACCATGGTTTTTACCTAATGATTGTTGTTGGTGCATAATCCCAAGTTCTTTATTGTAATATGTTCTATTTGTATTGTCTTTGATATTTCAGTCGTGTAAGGACATTGTCATTAATACACTGTGTTTGGTTTGATTAAAGTAATGACATAAAATGGTTCGAGCTGTTTGGTTAGCAGCTCAGACCATCGACCGATGGTAGAGACCATCGACCGATGGTAGAGACCATCGGTCGAGAGACGAACACCACCGGCCGTAGGTCAGGGACCACCGGCCGATGGTCACTGTAATGGCATATAAATAGGGAAGTCGGGTTACATTATTAGGTTACACACCCTACACCCTCTTGCCGTCGATTTTCGCTGTTACTATCGTCCTAGACCATACCCCAACCGAATACAATCATTAAGGCGTCGATTATATCAACATATTGTTGGTTAGATTGATCCCAAAGTGAACTACGTATTCGATTCATCTTAGTTTAGTGTTTTCCGCCTTTAATCTAGGTATAACGTTTGATCTAAGATCCAAGTACGTCTACAAAGTGGTATCAGAGCTTAGGCTTGCTGATCTAAACGTTTTTGAGTCGAATTCTGTGTTTTTAATTTTAGGGTTTTTGGTCAAAACGGGTTCTTGATTAAAAGTTGATGTTTTTACGTGTTAATTTTTGTGTTAATTTTTAATTTTTGTGTTTATTTGTGTTTCTGGGTGTGTTTCCTAGGCTTCTACCGGTTTGTTTTGGATTTAGAACGTCAAAATCGATCAAAATTGAAGTTTTTAGTGAAAACCCTAGTTTTTCCTGCCCAGTATACGTAAGAACTACCCTCGGCCGATCGTCTTTGACCATCAACTGTTTGTCTCGACCTTCGACCGTTCGTCAGACTCAATCGACCGATCGTCTCATATAGAACCGGAGGACCGTTTGTAGTATCATATAACCGTTTGTCTTTATCATCGACCGTTAGTCTCGTGTCCATCGACCGATCGTCCCCTACCATCGGCCGATAGTAACTTCCATCGACCGAAGGTCATAATTCTAAGATTGAGTTACAAAGTTTACACCATCGGCCGTTAATCCAAGACCTCCGACCGTCTGTCAAAGACCTCTGACTGATTGTCAACGACCTCCGACCGATTGTCTTACCTTCGGCCGTTACTCTTTTGAGACAGAATCTTAAAACTGCAATCAATTAATCTTAATCATTTAAAATGTCTGATACTAACGAATAAGTAACAAACGAATATAGTGCCTTAGTAATTGCTCCAGGACTACAAAAACTGTTACTAAATGAGAATGAGTCTGGAACTTCAAATAAGGTTCCCAAGCTTGACAACCTAAAGGACTTTTTAGACTGGAAGGCGCGTTTTATGATATATTTGAATGGTATAGATTCTAGACTATGGGAGTTTATTGAGACTGAGTTTGTATGGCCAAATGGGGCAGACGGTTAACCTAAAGAGACCGCTCAGTTCAATCCTGCTGAGCGTGAACAGTATAACTTGGAGTGTAAGTGCTACGCTCAACTTACTCAGGCACTGTCTAAGGAGATCTTCTCACAGTTCAAGAACAGAAATAAGACCTCGTATACCCTTTGGCTTGCTCTTCAATCAGCCACAGAAGGAACAGCCACTTACCGTGCCACTAAGGGTAAGGTTCTCAAAGATGAATGGAGAGTGTTTGCCGCTCTACCTTCCGAGTCTCTTGGACAAACTTTGGAGAGATATCGTCTGCTGGTTGCTGAAATGGCAGATTATGGAATTGATTTATCTGATGAGAAAGCAGTTAGAGTTTTGAAAGATGGTCTTCCTGAGAAATGGGACAATGAAATTGAAAAGATTCAGAATAGGTACATTGCATCAGGTCGTACGTTAACCTTGACAACTTTTACTTCCAAGTTGATGGAAAAGGATATTCAGGTTGAGGCAAAGAGAAAGAGACTTGGTACTGTAGCTGGTTCGTCCATAATTGGGTCATCTTCGGGAAATCATGCTCCTTTGCAAACAGCTTACATTTCCACCAATGCATCACAGATCTCAGCTCCAGTATCAGATTCTGGTTATTTCAATGCCAAATCTCAAGCACAGAAATCAACTGCTAAACTGATTGATTCAAGCATTCTACAACAGACTCAATCACCAGTGATCAAGACAGAAAATATCAAGAAAAGGCCTCTAGAATTGATTCAGGAGGATATTTAGCTGCCATCGTTGTTAACTCTTACAATGATATGTTAAGTGGGCAGATAATCAATGGTCATCTGGAGAATGAGGATTATAATCAGATTGGTGAGGATGAGATTGAGAGAATGGGAAATCCTGTTTGCTATAGGAAGTGTGGTGAGACGTGCTAGGAAGTATTTGAAAAGAACAGCTCATAATACTTTGAGTCTGAACCGCAATACTAAGTTTGGCTTTGATATGTCCAAAGTGAGATGCCATAATTGTGATGAACTTGGTCATTTCAAGAGGACATGCACAAGACCACCTAAGCCTGGTTTTCATAATCCTTTTCATAACACTTCAATTGAGGTGACTCCTGGACATTCTGGTCCGACAGTAAACAAAGAAACAACTTCTAGTGGTCAATCCAAAGCTTTGACTACTACATATGCTGATGAAGTGTGTGAATGGTCTATCTCAGTTGATGCTGAAAAGGCTAACGTGGTTTTTGTTGGCAAGAGTGAAGCTGAAAAATAAGAAGAAAGGGTTATCAGAAGAAATGCTGGTTGTATAGGTAAAGATGATCCTGCTTGCACATGCTATGTCTGTAAGTGTGATGCATGTATGAAAAGGGTTGAAGCGGTAATGAAGATGTGTCTTAGAAAGAGAATTAGTGATAGGTTATATGATAAGTTCCGCAAAGCCAAGGATCTGTCTGATCTTGAATTCACAACTGACTCTTCCGATGACGATGAATCCTCGGGAATGAGTTGTCATACGGGAACCTGGTTTAGAAAAGAACTTGCACATTTGATCAAGGGTGATGATGAAGGTACTGATGAGAAGGTAGTCACGATGACAAGTTCAGATAATTCTGCCAAAGTTGAGGGTAAAGAAGGTTATGATGCTGATTATTCAGACAGTACGAGTTCAGAGTCAGAATCAGAATCAGATACAGATTCGCAGGATGGTAGAAAAGATTACGCGTTCATGGCTAACACATCCAGCAATGACAAGGTATGTAATGATTCAGATTCTTTATGTTTAAAATGCATTGATCTTGAACAGGAAATAACTAGACTTGAATGTGTGGTCTCTAAGCTTAACGATGTGATGACCCGGGAATTTCTGACCAAATTTAAACTTGATCTATATATGTTTCCGACACGATAAGCAAAGTCTGTAATGTAAAATCTCAAAAACTTTGCAACCATGTTCATACATATATACATTTGACCTCTGACTAATTCCGACGATTCACGAACAACTATGTATAAATAAATATGTAAATATAAATGAATTCTATACATAGGTAATATTATAATATATAAATAATTAATAAATATCAAAGATTCAATAAAATATAAACGGTGGACAAGATATAATAACTGGAAATATATTGAAATTAATTACAAGTTTGAATATAATTGTTATATTAATATTATTATCATTACTAGTATTATTAATAAGAAGTATTATTACTAATATTATTAATATGATTGTTATTATTGATATATATACTGTATTGTACAAATATTGAATATTAAATAATAGATATATGTTATTATATATTGTATATTATATAACTATTAAATATGACATAATTAATAAATTATAAGATTAAATGTAATTGCAAGTTAAAATATAGTTGTTATAGTAATATTATCATTACTTTGATTAAAATCAGTATTAGTTATATTATTATAGATAACATATAGATATGAACTTTAATGCATCTAATTTGTTATCTTTACTAAAAATATTATTACTCTCATTACTATTACTAGAATAAATATTTATTATAAATATCAGTGTTATTATTATTAAGTAAAATACATAAATATAAAAACTTAAACAATGGTTATGTTATAGTGATATTATTAAACTTATTATTGTTATCATTATTATCACTCTTACTGATATTGTTAATAAAATTGTTATTATTAATATTAGTAATACTATCATTTTTTTTATTATGGTTATTGGAAATTAATACCATCTATTAGTATAATCATTAATAATTATAATTACTATTGTTGTTATATCATTATTATTTATTTTATTTTTACTTGTAATATGATAATTAATATAATTATTGATTATTAATATTAATTATATATAAATTATATAAAATTAGTATGTATCAATCTGTGACTTTTGTTATCTGCTTTATAAAGTTTGTTTTCTTCTACTTGGATTTGTCGAACTATATTATTGCTATAACGTGTCTTCTGTACTCAATCGAAACAGATAGGTAATATATTTTTTTTTCTTTTCTTCTTCACGTCCCCTGTGTACTCACTTTTTACTCAAAAATTAATTTCGAATGATATTGCAAAATCTATGAATGTATTGTTGTCTGGAATCATGTAACCAAACCACCTGCAAATTCTCAGGTCTCAATTCTTTAAATCGAAGATGAATTTTTGGAGTCAAAGTTTACAAAATAAAAGTCAACTGTTTGTTCATCATCAAAATTCGGAATTTTGTTTGTGTTTCAGGTCCAATTGATGATCCTATTAGTTTCTATATATGTATAGCAAACTAATTCGTGTTATAACATTTATCTGAATCGTAATCTATTGCAAAAATCAAATTTTTTTTTTGAAGATAGCGTCGAGCAGCCTTCTGTTTTGATATTATTTTTTTTTTTTTTTTGAGATTATTAATCAAGTATCTCAGTTATCATTTATTTACGAGATTATTTGTTATAAAAAAAACGAACAGTACAACTCTATTTTATGAATTCGATTCCTGGTTAAGTTATTGATGAAGATGAAGTGGGAACAATAGGGAACGGTTTATATATATTTAGAATAGATAGAATTTAGAAAAGGCAAGGCAGATCAGAGGGTTTATAGGCGTATTGGGTATACGAGAGGTCTCGGGTTCGAGACCCGGCTGTGGCGTTCTTTTTTTAGCTTTACTTCAAAGGTTGTAATTCTTTATAATTATCATAATTATATCTATTAATATTATTATTAATGTTATTATTATTGTTATTATTATTGTTATGTTATTATTATTACTTATTACTACTAGTATTATCATATTATTAATTAATATCATTTATTAACATTATTAGTATTAACACTATTATTATTATTTGTATTATTATTATTGTACCATTATTGTTATTATAAATTATTACGATTAAGATTACGGTTATGGTAATAATTGTTAATACTAACTTAATATTATGAATATTAATATCATTAGAATAAGTAAAATTGTTATTATTATTATTATTATTATTATTAAGATTAGTATTAATATTAAGCATTAGTTATATTGTTGAATTTGGGTATGAACACAAGAGTAGTATTAAAATCATTATTATTATTATCATTTTTACTATTATTACTATCTTTATTATTATTATCATCCTTATTATTATTATCAGTATTATTACAATAAATATTTATATATAAAAATACATTATAATAACATTAAGATTACATATCACTATATTCTTACTATTAAAATGATATTAATTAATCTGTACATAAAAGATATTAATATATAAATATAAATCTGATCATATATATAAACCTTAAAATAAAATTTTATTATATGATGTAATGAATGATAAATGTCTGTATATATAAATAATTAAATTTATCTAAGTAACATAACCAGTATATTATTAATAATAATATATATAAACTTTTTAATTACGAGCATGTGTTTTAATATATATATACAAATGATATAGGTTCGTGAATCCGAGGCCAACCCTGCATTGTTCAGTTGTTCAATATAGTCATATGTATTTTTACTACAAAATACATTATGGTGAGTTTCATTTGCTCCCTTTTTACTCATTACATTTTTGGGCTGAGAATACATGCAAATGCTTTATTAACTGTTTTACAATATTTATATGCGTGAGTTTCATTACTCCTTTTTTAAATGCTTTTGCAATATATATTTTTGGGACTGAGAATACATGCGCTGCTTTTATAACTGTTTTACGAAATAGACACAAGTACTTAAAACTACATTCTATGGCTGGATTATTAAACCGAATATGCCCCTTTATAGTCTGGTAATCTAAGAATTAGGGAACAGACACCCTAATTGATGCGAATCCTAAAGATAGATCTATCGGGCCCAACAAACCCCATCCAAAGTACCAGATGCTTTAGTACTTCAAAAATTATATCATGTCCGAAGGAGGATCCCGGAATGATGGGGATATTCTTATATGCATATTGTGAATGTCGGTTACCAGGTGTTCAATCCATATGAATGATTTTGTCTCCATGTGTGGGACATATATTTATGAGAAATGAAAATCTTGTGGTCTATTAAAGTGATGGAAATGATTATTTATGTTAAACTAATGAACTCACCGACCTTTTGGTTGACACTTGAAAACATGTTTATTCTCAGGTGTGAAAGAAATCTTCCGTTGTGCATTTGCTCATCTTAGAGATATTACTTGGAGTCATTCATGACATATTTTTAAAAGACGTTGCATTCGAGTCGTTGCGTTCATCAAGATTATTATTAAGTCAATTATAGTTAGTTATATTATGAAATGGTATGCCTGTCGTCAACTTTCGATGTAATGAAAGATTGTCTTTTCAAAAATGAATGCAATGTTTGTAAAATGTATCATATAGAGGTCAAGTACCTCGCGATGAAATCAACTGTTGTGAATCGTTTATAATCGATATGGATGTTGTCCGGATAGATTAGGACGGGTCATGAAAAACGAGATACCTGCTACTTGTGAAACTTGTCCGAAACTTAGACTTGAAATTAAGAACTTGAGTCTAGAAATTCATACACATAGGAAGAACTATGATGATGCTCTTTTCTACCTTAATAAGCAGAAAGAATATGTTGATGTTATTAAGTCCTTAGAGAATCAGGTAGGTCATTTAAAATCAACTATTGTAGATGATGAGAAAGTGATTCACATGTATTTGAACCAGATAGAAGCACTTAAGGCTGAAAAAGATTCATACAAATTAAAATATGAGTCAGAAAAGGCTAGGATTGATAATTGGCAGAGAATGTCATACGTGACACATACCTTGAAACATCCCAAAAACCAAGGGATATGCTACAATCAGGTTGCCCCACCGCTTTTAGGAGAGTTTATCAATAAATCTGTTGAGAATAATAGGGATCCGGTTGTAGAACCAAAGTATGGTAAGCCTGAGAAAAATTTTGCTGAGAGTAAAAGTGAGTCTAGTGAGGGTAAAAAGCCATTAGATGTTGTTTATGAGACGGAGTCCGACACAGATGTCGACACCGAAAAGGACGGGAAACCCTTTGTAGTTGTGACTAAACCAGTTACAATTATGAAGAATCCAAATAATGAAGCGAATAGGAGTGAAAGTCAAAATACCGAGAAGAGGAGTGTTAGTAAGCCTAAACAATCTAGGAAGAAAAACACTCAGCACACCCATGTTAAGTTTGTTAAGGATAGTAGTACTGTGAATTCTCAGATGGTTGATCCCAAAACTGAACTTCCACCAAAAGGTGAGGGTTCAAATTTAGGAAGGGTGACAAAATATATTCCACCTAATCATAGACAGACTGTTAAACAGCAAGTCACGTCACCCACTTCAGCTAGGCAATAGAATAAACCCCCAAGGAGACAATATTCAACTTCTAGGAGTCAAGTGTTTAATGCTAATAGTTTTGATAATGTTAACTGTTTCAATTGTAGGATGTTAGGGCACAGGGCTATGAATTGCAAACCCATTCGACAGACACCACACAAGAAGATTGATCTTAGTCCCAAATGTACTTTTGATAGAAGATCATCTTCACCCGTGTTTAAACCTACTTCTGTCAAATCAACTGAAACAAAAGTTTTTCAAACCAATGACTATTACAGGAAACCATTACCAAAGAATGTTGTTTGGAAACATAAATCAGAAGTGAAAGGTGTCCAAAATTCTGAAGGTCCTTCTGGATCTAAGGGATGATGGGTGGAATTTCCAGTGGTTGGCGTTGATGGGAAACCCACTGCCATTCGGGCATGGGTGGCCCTTTCTAACTAATCTCCTTATTTTTGTGTGCAGGTCACCTACAATCCTCACTGCAGTACATGGATTGTTGATAGTGGGGCATCCAGGCACATGACAGGGAACTTGTCCTTACTTTCTAATGTGAAAACAGTGGATGGAGGACCAGTTTCTTTTACAGGTAGTGAAGGAGGTTTTATTACAGCACAAGGGGTGATTGCTAATGAGAATGTCAGCTTTGATAAAGTTAATTTTGTGGAGCAGATGTCGAACAATTTGCTTTCAGTTTCACAGGTTGCTGACAAAAAGTATACAGTTGCTTTTGATGATAAATTGTGTTATATCCTGAGAAAAGAATTCGTAATTCCGGAAGACATAATTCTGATGACTGCTCCTAGGTGCAAGGATCTCTATATCCTTGATATGCGTAAGGCTCATGTTAAAGCAGCTACAGGCCATCAGGCTTTCGTTTCTAAGGCTACTGAACAGGAGTCGATTATCTGGCACAAGCGTATGGGTCATCTGAGTCTAAGGAAGATGAATAATCTAGTTCACAATGGACTAGTTGATGGTGTTAATGTAACAACCCTGGATTTTCCAACGTTTATTTATTAATAATTATTATTATTAATACGTGTGATAAAACGAATGTATGTTATTACATTTACATGTTGCCATGGTTAACCGTACTTGACTTTAAATGCCTGAAACGTCTTTGTGACACACGAAACTTGTACGAATAATATTTTTAGATATTATTTACATTCATGATTAGTTTTATTAATCATTTTAATTAACTAAGGTTTTTAGTTAATTACTTGGGCCTTAATTGGATTTATTTGCTAATTAATTGAACTTGGGCTTTATTAGTGTAATGGACTCATGATATTGGGCTTATAAGCCCACCCTACTTCTTAAATGGACTAATTAGCCCACTAATTGTTGTAAGTAGTCCATTTATGTGTAACTAGTTTATTTAAGGAAGATTGGAATCTAGTTACTTGCCTTTCCCATGTAAACACACCCATTAACCACACTTTTGAAGCCTTACATACTAGTAACTAGTGGATCTTGTCCTCCCTCTTGATCCCCTCCAAGACCGACGGCCTAGAGGCCTTGGGAGTGTGCTTTTTGTTTCAAATTTTGTTACCATATCAACTAGTATTCTTCATTCATTCACACACACTCTTACTAGCTTCCATTTTCTCTCAAACTTTCCTTTCTTTTTCTCTCAAGATTGTAAGTAACTTGAGACAACTCTTTTTTCTTTTCTTCTTGCAAAACCGAATACATACACACATGTATCATCATCATCTTTTGATCTTTGATGTTGTTTAATTACTTGAGATTTGTTAGTTGTTGTCGTTACTTTGTTACTTGTTGTTATTTATTATTTACTTACAAATTTCAAGAATCAAACTTACTAGTTTGATTCTTCATAACATCTTGTATTTATCAAGAACACAAGAACATAAACTTACTAGTTTATGATTCTACTTTTATTGTTTCAAAGATTGTAAGTTCACGTGTTGGAATCATACTTGTGATTCATGAAGTAAACTTCAAGTTTACTTTCTTAAAGATCAAACTTAGGTTTGAATCTTTAAAGTATGAACAACCATGAACAAGTTACTTGTTTACTTAGCTTATTTACTTCATTTACTTGCACTTTATTTTCATGTTGTTGGTTGTTATTGGTCAAGTGTTACTAGTTAACCTTGATCTCATTAATCTTGAACTAAAAGTTAACTTGAAAGTTCAAGAACATATAAATAAGTTTTCTTTAAATATAACTTTGTACACTTATGTTAGATCTAGACTTTTGAGTCTTGGATCTTCAAGATCAAACTAAGAACTATGTTCTACATCTTAAGATCTTGATTAGTTAGTTTACTTTCAAGTTTGTAACTTGTTATTAGCTTTAAAGTTCATGTATGTGTTAGATCTAAGACTTTGATGTAACTTTGGTTCATCAAACTTCATACAACTCTTAAGTGAGTTGTGCTTCATGTCTTAGACTTACACTAGGGTTATGATGGTCAAAACTTGGTAAAGATGATGTAAACACATCAATGAGTTGTACACTTGAAGCTATATGCATCAAGGATGAGAACCATGATGAACATCAAGCACCAAGACCACCGGAACTCACTTTTAACTTCCTGTTTTCTGTTTACAGCCCTCTGTCCTACTGTTTCTGTAACAGACCAGTAGACCTGGGCTACTGAGACTTTGATTTTCAAATAGATCTTTTCGAGTAGATAACTTTTCATATAGGACTCGACTTAATCCGAGTTACGTTTTAGGATTTATGGCCCTCCGATCGTCACTATGTCCTTTTAACGTTGTGCAGAAATTTCTGACCTACTCGCACTTAGACCGTCACCACGGTCAAACGAAGACGAGTTTGCTTCTGTAAATTTTACCACAACTAAAGGACTCATAGACGGAGCCATTTCCACTGGTCTCACCTTAATTCAGTAAGGGTAGAGGCCGTGGTGACTGACTGAATTCAGCCTTTGTTTTAAACTACTTTCATAAACGAAACTTACTTTACGCCTTTTGTTTGATGATGTATGATGATGACCCTTAAGACCTTATTTACATACTTTTAACCTATTCAGATGATTTACTGACTTAGTACTATTTGACTTAGGTTGAGGACCTTCGGACCGATTACTTGCACACCTTTTCCGAACCGACTTTACGACTACATTATCATTGTGAGTTATAGCATTCCCTTTTTACTTTAACTTATTTTGGGAACTGAGAATACATGCGGATTTTATGTTTTACATACTAGGCACGAGTACTTAAACTTATATATGTGTGGGTTATACAACGGCATAAACATTCCCTTTAGCTCGGTAACGTTTAATCATTGGTTTTTGAACCGTGAACGCGAATCTTAGATATGGATCCATAGGGTTTGACATCCCCACTCGGGATAGTTGCGCTAGCATTTAACGAGTGTTTAATACTTCGTAGACATACGCACTTGCCAATTGTACTTTCATGGGGTATAAACGTTAAGTTAGTTACCAAGTGCCCACGGTTAACATATACTTTATCATACTATTTTGAAACGCTCTTTGTAGCACTGAAATCTCGTAGCCTACCTTACATACTGTTATACTTAAACTATAGCTCACCAACCTTTGTGTTGACATTTTTAAGCATGTTTTTCTCAGGTGCTTGAGGTTAGCTTCCGCTGTGTACTAGTCGTGCTGTAGATACCCGCTGCTTAGAGTTGTCATCGCATGAACTACTTTACCTTGCATTCAAACTTTAGTATTTTTGAACCATGACTTGTAACGACAATTGTGGTCACATACACTTATTATTTGCTTCTACTTAGTGAAGCATGCTTTTGGATTGTAAAACATTTGATGTCGGTTATGACGTTACCTTTTTATCGTGAATGTAACTTCTTTAATTACAGCATATAGTACTTAACCATGTAATGATCCTGTTGTTGATGATTCGTACACGATGGTTTTGTACGGGGCATCACAGTTAATCTTAAGAGCTTTCATATTCCTGAAGGGTGTCTTCCGTGTAAGAAAGGGAAACAGACAAGAAAATCTCATGCATCCAAGAAGCATCATTCTGTTAATATTCCTTTGGAGTTGTTGCATATGGATCTCTTCGGTCCAGTTAACTGCAAGACTATCACAGGAGAATTATATTGCTTGGTAGTTATAGATGAGTATTCACGTTTCTCTTGGGTTGTGATGCTGAAGCATAAATCAGATACTTTCGAGCACATTAAAGTTTTGATTCTGAAGCTTGAAGGTTTATACAAGTTGAAAGTTAGAAAGATTTGTACCGACAATGGTACGGAGTTCAAGAATAACAACATGCTGCTATTTTGTAATGAAAAGGGGATACAACAATAGTTCAGTCCTGCTTATACACCTCGGTCAAATGGGGTTGCTGAAAGAAAGAATAGGATGTTAATTGAAACCGCAAGAACTATGCTAGCTGATGCATGCTTACTTATTGTTTTCTGGGGAGAAGCCGTGAGCACATCGTGTTATGTGATGAACAGAGTTCTAGTGGTGAAGAGACACGGTAAGACGTGTTATGAATTATTGCATAAGAGAAAGCCTAACATTAAACACTTTGGACCCTTTGGTGCGCCTTGTACAATTCTGGTACGAGACGCTGGAGGAAAATTTAATTCAAAGGTTGTCTCTGGTATCTTCTTGGGATATGGGAATCCAAACAAAAGAGTGTATAACACTGAGTCAAAGTGTGTGGAAGAACGTTATGAAGTTGATATTCAGCGCAATGCTCCGCCTCGTGTTAGTAAAGGGTTCGCATGGCAGTTTGAATACGAGAAATTATTTGATTCTTTCAATCTTCCAACGGAGGCTACAGACGATGAGATCCTAACTCAGATGCTGTATGATTCTCATGATTCTACAGAGAATGTTATCTCTATTCCTAGTCGGACTCAAGTCCAGACTCAAAGTTCTCTTTAGAGCCCGATTCAGAGTCCGCGGCAAAGTACACAGAGTGACAATTCTAATGCTGATCCTAATGTGGAGATGGTGTATGAGACAGATGAAGATAGTGATTCAGAGGAAGATGAGGGTGTTAATCGAGCACGGTTGACAGAAGAGCACTTAAATCCTCTTTATAATCAACCTCCAAATGTAATAGATTCTGAACAGCCAACTGAAGCAGGAGGAGTACGTAGATCAAATCGTGTGATCATGCCTCCAAAACATTTAGATGACTACTATGTAGATACAAGAGGCATACCTCATATTGGGATTCCTCATGTCACAACTAATGAAGCATCTATGTCTAAAGTTCCTACTACACCGGATGTTCCTGCAGTAACTGAGAGTCAATCGACAGCAGAAAATGTTGAATCTGAAAGTGCGAATGTGGTAACAGCTTTTTATTCTTCGTTGAACAAGACATGGAGAGTATTTGTGCATGCTCATTCATGCTATGTGTGTCAAATTGAACCAAAAGATGCTTTTGAAGCGTTGAAACATGATGAGTGGGTTAGTGCTATGCAGGAAGAGCTGTTACAGTGTAAACACTTGAAAGTTTGGAAACTAGTCAATCCACCACATGGTTGTGTACCCTATGGTCTTCGATGGGTGTTGAAGAATAAGAAAGATGAACAGGGTATTGTGATCATAAACAAAGCTAGGTTGGTGGTAAAGGGATATCAACAAATCCCTAAAATTGACTATGATGAGGTTTTTGCTCTGGTTGCACGACTGGAAGCAATTAGAATTTTCTTGGCTTTTGCATCCTTCATGGGATTTAAAGTTTTTCAGATGGATGTGAAAAGCGCCTTTTTGTACGGAGAGATCAATGAAAGAGTATTTGTTGAACAACCACCCGATTTCGAAGACCAGCATTTCCCAGAAAAGGTTTATCGACTTGAAAAGGCACTTTATGGTCTTCACCAAGCTCCTAGAGCATGGTATGCAACGTTGTCCAACTATATGCTTGAAAATGGTTTTAGGAGAGGTGTCATTGATCAGACACTTTTCATCAAGAAGAAGGGACAACATCTTATGTTGGTGCAATTTTACGTTGATGATATTATCTTCGGGTCAATAGGTCAAGGAATGGTTGATGAGTTTGAGAAAGTAATGCAGCAGAAGTTCAAAATGAGTTCCGTGGGAACTATAAAGTTTTTCTTAGGTCTGTAGGTAGCTCAGACGGATAAAGGCATCTTCTTGCATCAAACCAAATATGTTGCTGATATTCTGAAGAGGTTTCAAATGAAAGCAGAAAGACCAGCTAAGACTCCGTTGTCAGTGAATCATGGGATCTCACCTGATTGTGAGGATGCTCCAGTGGACCCTACATTATATAGGGCGATCATAGGTTCTCTAATGTATCTTACAGCTTCTCGACCAGATATTATGTTTGCGGTTTGTCTGTGTGCTCGTTATCATGCGAATCCTAATGTTCATCATATGCTCGTGGTTAAGAAAATTCTGAGGTATTTGAAAGAAACACCAAGTTTAGGGTTATGGTATCCGTGTGAGGATGATTTTGATCTCACGGCTTATAGTGATTCTGACTATGGAGGTTGCAAGAAAGATTTTAAGTCAACATCAGGGGGTTGCCAATTTCTTGGTAGCAAGCTAGTTACTTGGCAGTGTAAGAAGCAGACTGCAGTGGCATAATCTACATGTGAAGCAGAATATATTATCGCGACCAGCTGTACATCACAGGTTATCTGGATTCAACAGCAACTATGTGACTACGGTTTGCAAATTTCTAGCACTCCTATTTATGTTGATAATACTGCTGTCATAGCTGTCACTAAAAATCCCGTAAATCATTCTAATACGAAACATATAGGGATCAAATACCATTTCATTAGAGATTGCTATGAGAAAAAGTTGATAGATGTAGTACAGATAGACACTACAACTATAGTGCCCCATCCCAATCCATCTGGACGAATACATTACATTTGGTTACATCGCGAGGTACTTGACCTCTATATGATACATTTTACAAACATTGCATTCGTTTTTAAAAGACAAACTTTCATTTCATCGAAAGTTGACGGCATGCATACCATTTCATAATATATCCAACTATAATTGACTTAATGATAATCTTGATGAACTCAACGACTCGAATGCAACGTCTTTTGAAATATGCCATGAATGACTCCAAGTAATATATCTAAAATGAGCAAATGCACAGCGGAAGATTTCTTTCAAACCTGAGAATAAACATGCTTTAAAGTGTTAACCAAAAGGTTGGTGAGTTCACAGGTTTATCGTAATCAATCATTTCCATAATTTTAATAGACCACAAGATTTCCTTTATTCAATAATCATACACTCGCAAATGTTTAAAAATCATTCATATGGATTGAACACCTGTTAACCGACATTAACATCATGCATATAGAATATCCCCAAAACAGAAATCCATCTGTATAATATAAACTCGAAGTACTAAAGCATACTATTTTCCAGTGTGGGGGGTGTTAGTGCCCGTAGATCTACCTTTAGGATTCACGTCAATTAGGGTGTCTGTTCCCTAATTCTTAGGCTACCAAGCTAAAAGGGGTGATATTCGATTCGATAACCCAACCATAGAATGTAGTTTCGATTACTTGTGTCTATTTCGTAAAACATTTATAAAAGCAGCGCATGTATTCTCAGTCCCAAAAGTATATATTGCAAAAGCATTTAAAAGGGGAGCAAATGAAACTCACAATACAATATTGTGTAGTAAAAATATTCATACGATGATACTGAACAATGCAGGATTGGCCTCAGATTCACGAACCTATATCAGTCGTATATATATTAAAACATATAATCGTAATTGAACAAATTTATATATATTATTATTAATAATATACTAGTTATCTTATATGTTATTTAAATAATTTTAGTATATTTAATTCATATATTTTATATAACTAATATTTATCATTCTTTATATTATGTTAATAATAAAATTTTATATTAGAATTTATATATGATGACAACATATGTTTATATATTAATTGTTACATTTTATACATATATATATAGCTTAGTTATTATCATTTTATTAAAAATTAGGGATATGTAATATTAATATTATTGTAATGTATTTTTATGTAAAAATATCTATTTGTCATAATACTAATAATGGTAAGTATGATAGTAATAATGATAGTAATAATAGCAATAATAATAGTAGTAATAATGTTTATTTTAGTATAAAGGGTAGTTTTGAATAAAAGATAATTTACTTTAATAATATAATGATAACAATAACAGTGTTAATAATAATAATCAGATTTATCATAAGCTTTATGTTTAATTTTTAAACTTATGACTACAGTTTTTATAACTTATATTCGTAGTCGTTTTCATAATTGTACCTATATTCTTATAACTATAACCATTTTTCATAATTTTTATCACATCACTTTTATTATTAATTTCGTAACATGAATGTAGTTAATATGTTCATAATCATATTAATGCTAATAATCATAATAATATAATAATTATAATACTAACAATGATAATACTAATACTAATACTAATACTAATAATAATAATAACTATAATCATAATATTAATACTTAATGATAATATTAGTGATAACTATAATGATAATATTATTACTTAAATAAATGATAATAATATTTATTACTTCTAATACTTAGGAAATAATAACAATTATCATAATAATAACAATAATCAATAATAATACTGATAATAATAATAATGATAACAATAAATGATAGATAATAATAATAATAATTCTTAAATGATAAAATTTATAATAATATCAATAATACTTA
Source organism: Rutidosis leptorrhynchoides (assembly GCF_046630445.1). NCBI lineage: Eukaryota > Viridiplantae > Streptophyta > Magnoliopsida > Asterales > Asteraceae > Rutidosis > Rutidosis leptorrhynchoides. The sequence continues at coordinate 536,933,732 of NC_092335.1, read as the reverse complement.
TATAAGTACTAATGATAATAATGTTTCTAATATCTAAATATAATTATGATATTAGTAATAATAATTATAATACTAATAATAACAATATTAATAATAATAATAATAATAATAATAATAATAATAATAATAATAATAATAATAATAGTAATATAAGTAAAATAAGAATGTATACCCTCTAAGAAGCTTTTCTAAAAAGAATGCCCTAAACAAGGCTCGAACCTCCGACCTCTTGTTACCCGACACCATCCCTTAACCATTCCTCAAGTTTGTATTTTCTGATTTGAATCCATACCAAATATATATAAATCATTCCCTTCTGTTTCCATTTCTTCTTCATCATTAATCAACCAAGAAATCGAATTTACCATAAAGAGATGTAGTGTTCATTTATATGATATCAAATGGTTCCATAAATAATTTATAATTGAGATACTAAGTTAATAATCTCGAAAAAAAATATAAAAAAAATCAGAATGCTGTTCGTCGCTAGCAAGGAAGAAAAAAAAATGATTTTGATTTCAAGGAAGTTTTAGACCAAGCCTATAACATGAAATAGATTGTAATCCTCTCCTAGAAACTATTAGAATCGTTAATTACACTTGAAACATTATAGCAGACTCGAATTTCTTGATAATCAAATCGGTTGACTTTTATTTTCAAAACTTTGACTCGAAAATTCGTGATGAATATGATGAATTGAAATCTGAAACTTTACAGATAGGTTGAGTGGATACTTCCTAACAGAACTGTAATTCTAGTTTTTGAAATTGATTTGAATTTAGACATTTGATAAAAAAGATAATGCAGAGGTATCGAGCTTTATAAAAAAAATATCTGCTCTGTTTCTTTTTCGATTCTGTTTTTAGTTTTAGACTTATAACAGATTGAATGGGATTTAATATAGATCATACGGCCTAGCAGTTGAATAATGGAGGACAAGAGATCACGAGCCAAATAGAAAGGCAGAAAAAAAATGAATACAGATAATTGATTCCGCGTAATTTATGTCTTTTTATTTTATTTATTTTATATTTAATTAATATTAATAATCAATAATTATATTAATAATTATATTATTAATATTGTTAATAATAAAAATATCAAAATAATACTAATAAAAATAAAAATAATATTAATAATAAAAATATCAAAATACTATTAATAATAATATTAATGATAATGATAATAACTTGTATCTTAATAATAATAAGAATAATAAATTTTAATAATAATGATCCTTAATGATAAATGGTAGTAATAGTATCTAATAATAATAATAATACTAATAATAATAAAGATATAACAAACTTACATGTTTTAAATTTTTATATCTATATGTTATATATTATAATAATATTAATAATACATATATTAATATTGATAATAGTGAAAGTAATAATAATGGTATTAGTATAGCATTTATATTTTGATATATTAATATTACATATTATGTATTATTTAATACTTATAATTAATATTTATACATTTTATTGATATACATATAATATTTATGTTTATACATCATATACATATTCAAATTACTATATATAATTATGTTTTACATATCCAGTTTTATTACTTAGATGAATGTATTAATTATACACATTAAAACAATTAAACTCAAAGTATAACCTTATTCATTTAATACTTTGTTAATCGTTGACAAATTATGTATATTCAACCTACTCTCTATACTTGAATAAACAGTTTTAAATAATAAGATTAAGTATTTTTTATTTAAATCACATAATAGTTCATGAGTCGAAGGGTAAAGTCCAATGGATAATTAAAGGTATGAAATCATTTTAGCGTAAAACATCAATATACTTAACTTGTCAATATCCAACATCTGAGTTATCTATATTCCCTAATTTCACTATCACCTTAAATAATATGAAAACTAAATTGTTATCTTATTAAAAGTCATGAGTGAAATATTGTAAAGCATGAATTGGAAATCAAACAGGAATCTCCACTAACTTTTGTCCAGTTCTCGTTAATTGACACTTTTGTTCTTTCATGTAAATCACTTTACCATTTTTCGAATATTGCTAAAAAAGAACAGATTTTTTAAATCATAGTGGACCTCATAACAGAGATCCATAATCGTAATCACAATGTATCTGATAATTCAATCATTTGATATTATCTTTTAATTCCGTCGATAATTATATATATTAAAACAAACACGTTCATGAAAAGTATTATGCATCTAATACTTTGTTATCGTTTTCAATTAATATAACTATATCTTATATATATACATATCTATACACAAAAATGTTCGTGAATCGTCGAGGATAGCCAAAGGGTAATTGATTACATGAATATAATTCCAATGTTTTTGAGACTCAACATTACAGACTTTGCTTATCGTGTCGGAAACATATTAAGTTTAAATTTGGTCGGAAATTTCCGGGTCGTCACAGTACCTACCCGTTAAAGAAATTTCGTCCCGAAATTTGAGTGAGGTTATCATGGTCGACAACTAGAATATTTTAGTAACGAATACAAGTTAATAAACAGAGTTCTATCACCGCTAAGTATTTGAATAGAATAATTAAATTACTCGGAGCGTATGAGTGAAGCTATTGCAAAAGAGTGAAATGGGGTAAATAAGATTCATCTTGACTTTTGACGTAGTCAGGGCTGATTTCCGGTATTCCAGGGATTTAAAGATAAACTTTGAAATCTAAAAGATTTGATTCTTTGGCGAATAAGAAAATTAAGATCTCTATAATTAAATACAGTGATCTGCCTTGATTACTATGTCTGATATTTCTATTCTAAATAAAACTTTTTCCGTTCCATTATTTTCACCATTCCGATACTTTCTTTCTTAGTTCATACATCCAAAAGATTGTGAAAATGCTTAATCCAGTTCTAATCCTTAATATTTTCCTAATTATCATTTCTGTCATCCTTCTTTCAATCTTCCACCAGAAAAATCTGTTTACTTCTACTATTTTCTTGGGGTGATACTATTCTTAATTCTACCGTGTCTTTATATTGCTATTCGTATTAATATTCACAGTTTGTAACCTTCGTGGTGTTGTTAGGCTTTATATGTTCTCTTATATTTTGGAGCTCTTTGCCTTTTTATTCTCTTATCGATCTCTAGTATGGCGAGTAATGGTCCAGAATTCGTAAGTATGGAGTTTCGAATGAACTTCATGTTCTAAACAAGAAAGAACGTAATCGCACGATTTGATTTATCAAATTACCTGAATCATTGAGAATAGAACTATCAAGAATATACTTTCTTGATATGTTCAGAAGTTAAGCAGAATGAAATAGTTATGTAACATGGTACATGATGACGTTACGATCTGTGAATCATCACATCCCATTAGAAACTCAGCATGACTTAATGTAATATAATCACGTTGATCAAGTGTCATTATATTATACTAACTCATGCTTCGATTCCCAACACTACTTCAAAAACATTCATATTTTGATTAGAAATTTTTCAGAATTTAGAAATGAGAACAGTTTCCTTTCGGATGTAACACTGATAACGCGAGAAGATAAATGAATTCGGATAAGAATAGTTATGAAATTATCTTCAGGAATAGCGAGGATATTTATAATAGAGGATACGATAATATCTTAGAATTTTAGAATCAAATTGTGATGAAGAAATTCATTCAGGATGATTTAGAGCGATTAAGGAGCAAGATATTCACTAAAGATTTCATCAGAATCAGAATCATCAGGATTCTTAAGTTTAGTCCTTGTGATTTGTCCACAGCCTTCTCCATAATTTCGCATAATCCGCTTTTTGGTAGAAAATTTTCTATTGAGCGTTTCCAACACTCCATTCTTTATTATCATACTTTCGATGGTTAAGGTCGTTTACGGTTGTCTACAGTTTCTGCTGCTTCATTCAGCTTTTTCAAACTTTGAAGTATTGATTCGTAGACTGGGTGCTTTTCAGAATTTCGGAATAGAAGATCACAATTCTAGGAGATGAATGTTATATGTATACTTATAACTGTTCATGTAGGAACGCTGCGAGATTCAAATACTGATTGCTAATTCCCAGTGATTAGTATGACAATTCTTGTTATAAGATGTGGGTGAGTATATGATAGGGTTTCAATGAGCAAATATAATGGTCCTTCGGAAAGTCAAAGATCAATGAAGTTATTGGTAAATTTACTACTAATGTGGCGAAATATAACAGGTTTTCCGGTAACGATGATGAACAACATCTTATATATGAGAGTTATAGTAGAGTTCATTCGAATGAAAAGTCGAAATTGATTTGCTGAAGCTGTGACAAAATTGGCTAGTTTGAAAAAAAAGATTGCATTGTTATTTTCGGAAATAACAATGCCAAAGGAGCTAGCACAGATACGTGTTAAATGTTTACTCAGGTTCCGAGTGTTTTCAAGTGCATAACTATATGCATCAATCTTTTCTTCCGTAGATGAAGTGCGATTGGTTCATCCTCTCGATTGAGGTGTTTTCAAGAATCATGAAAGGTTTGAACGCAGATTGTAATCGTCAAGATGCAAATGAGGTTTAAGATGAAATCAAGTGGCAAACTTGAAGAAATATTTAGTTTCATATGTTATAATCAATATTTTAATTCATTTTAATTGTCCAATGTTAGTAGTCCACAGTTGGTAATTCAATAACTCATGTATAGTTTAATATATAATATTCGAATTAATTAATACGTATCGTGACCCATTGTATACATGTCTCAGACTCGATCACAACTTAAAGTATATATATTATTGTAGAATCAACCTCAACCCTGTATAGCTAACTCGATCATTACCGCATATAGAGTGTCTATGGTTATTCCAAATAATATATATAGATGAGTCGATATGATATGTCAAAACCTTGTATACGTGTCCCGATATTTAAAGTGCGTAAAATAAATAACAGAAATTAAATGACGATAAATAAAATTGCGAGAATTAAAATTACGATAATTAAATTGCAATAAATAAAATGTAATAAGAAATTAACAGTTAGTTAGGATTTTGTTAGCGTGGTTTCTTAACAAAATTTCTCATAGTTAATTTGTTTGTTTCTAACCAATTTTATTTTGTCCAATGTTTTCTTCATTATGCCACTTGTTGGATTCTGATAGGTCAAAATCCAAATATGAAATTGAATGAAAATGGTTATCCTACGGTGAACGGATATGTATATCTGTGGATGTAAGTAGGATAGTAAATGACCGTTGAATCAGATTCGAAGAATGCACAGTGTAACTTATTAATGTGAAATCTAAATATTCCTCGGGTATTACCTACCCGTTAAAATATTTTCACCATTACCAGTTTATACGGAAGAATTTTGAATTACCATCTTTATGAAAACATATATACATATATATATTCTTCAGATGTAATCATGGATTTAATGAGTTAATATGATATTAAACTCATTTGCTTTTCGGTTTGAGCTAGAATAAATAACCTCTAAGACTTTTAGAAACCACATATTCTTCGCGGAATATTTCTTCAATGAAGTTATGGATTAATACTTCATCGTTCATTGTTGTTGGTACTCCTTGGTATTTACAGTGCGTATGATGTTGATGCTTGTGGGACAGATTGTAAAGTTGAGTTTTACGACGCGGTTGTAGTTGGTGGTGGTAATGGTACTATTGACGTTTATGATGGTGGTACTGTTGATACCGGTGATGCTTCTGGTGCTTGTAACCTTTGCACCATATTCTCTAAAGTCACTACCCGAGCACGAAGCTCGTTGACTTCTTCTGTTACACCGGGATGATTAGTGGTTCGGACGAGCAGATGAATGAGATCCAGAATTTGAGATAATATGTAGTCGTGACAAGATACTCTGGAAATGAGAGAGAAAATGGTGTCTCGAACAGGTTCGCCGGTAAGCGCTTCAGGTTCTTTCGCCAAGAGGGAAATGTGGTGGATGGAAGTGATCACCTTCTTTTTGTCTCCAATGATTGAGGAGGCTATGAACCCATCCCCAATTCATCTAGAATAGATGATGGCTGATTGGTTGATCCATTTCGGTCATACTGCTTTCGAAGCTCGAGTGGGATTCCATTTCAAAATCTGAGGGACTTGAACTAATGACGAATTCCATTTCATACGATTGAATAAAGGATTTTTTTTTTCCGATATGAAATGATTTTCCTGCTACCGGGTGGTATTCTAATTACATAGAATATCTATATATATATATAGATCAAAAGATTTCGTAGATTACAGATGAATTTACGGAATATGTCAGGCAAAGTTTACAGTAACAGATACGCTAAGATATGAATTAACAGATACGCTAAGATATGAATTTTGTCTATACACTATTCATGCAATCAATGCAATAAGATGTGTCTAGACTAAGAATGATAAGCATATTATTTCCGACAAAATTGATAAGAAAAACTTTTGATATGCAGACACGGTCGAAGTCCAGACTCACTAATGCATCTTATCAACTATCAGTTAGACACACTAATGCAAGACCTGGTTCGCTAAGACCGCCGCTCTGATACCACCTGTAGTGCCCTGTCCCAATCCATCTGGACGAATACATTACATTTGGTTACATCGCGAGGTACTTGACCTCTATATGATACATTTTACAAACATTGCATTCGTTTTTAAAAGACAAACTTTCATTTCATCGAAAGTTGACGGCATGCATACCATTTCATAATATATCCAACTATAATTGACTTAATAATAATCTTGATGAACTCAATGACTCTAATGCAACGTCTTTTGAAATATGCCATGAATGACTCCAAGTAATATCTCTAAAATGAGCAAATGCACAGCGGAAGATTTCTTTCAAACCTGAGAATAAACATGCTTTAAAGTGTCAACCAAAAGATTGGTGAGTTCATAGGTTTATCGTAATCAATCATTTCCATAATTTCAATAGACCACAAGATTTCCTTTATTCAATAATCATACACTATCAAATGTTTAAAAATCATTCATATGGATTGAACACCTGGTAACCGACATTAACATCATGCATATAGAATATCCCCAAAATAGAAATCCACCTGTATAATATAAACTCGAAGTACTAAAGCATACCATTTTCCAGTATGGGGGATGTTAGTGCCCGTAGATCTACCTTTAGGATTTGCGTCAATTAGGGTATCTGTTCCCTAATTCTTAGGCTACCAAGCTAAAATGGGTGATATTCGATTTGATAATCCAACCATAGAATGTAGTTTCGATTACTTGTGTCTATTTCGTAAAATATTTATAAAAGCAGCGCATGTAGCGCATGTATTCTCAGTCCCAAAAGTATATATTGCTAAAGCATTTAAAAGGGGAGCGAATGAAACTTACAATACAATATTTTGTAGTAAAATATTCATACGACGGTACTGAACAATGCAGGATTGGCCTCGGATTCACGAACCTATATCATTCGTATATATATATTAAAACATATAATCGTAATTGAACAAATTTATATATATTATTATTAATAATATACTAGTTATCTTATATGTTATTTAAATAATTTTAGTATATTTAATTCATATATTTTATATAACTAATATTTATCATTCTTTATATTATGTTAATAATAAAATTTTATATTAGAATTTATATATGATGACAACATATGTTTATATATTAATTGTTACATTATATATATATATATATATATATATATATATATATATATATATATATATATATATATATATATATATATATATATATATATATAGCTTAGTTATTATCATTTTAATAAAAATATAGGGATATGTAATATTAATATTATTGTAATGTATTTTTATGTAAAAATATCTATTTGTCATAATACTAATAATGGTAAGTATGATAGTAATAATGATAGTAATAATAGCAATAATAATAGTAGTAATAATGTTTATTTTAGTATAAAGGGTAGTTTTAAATAAAAGATAATTTACTTTAATAATATAATGATAATAATAACAGTGTTAATAATAATAATCAGATTTATCATAAGCTTTATGTTTAATTTTAAACTTATGACTATAGTTTTTATAACTTATATTCGTAGTCGTTTTCATAATTGTACCTGTATTCTTATAATTATAACCATTTTCCATAATTTTTATCACATCACTTTTATTATTAATTTCGTAACATGAATGTAGTTGATATGTTCATAATCATATTAATGCTAATAATCATAATAATACAATAATTATAATACTAACAATGATAATACTAATAATAATAATAATAATAATAATAATAATAATAATAATAATAATAATAATAATAATATTAATACTTAATGATAATATTAGTGATAACTATAATGATAATATTATTACTTAAATAAATGATAATAATATTTATTACTTCTAATACTTAGGAAATAATAAAAATTGTCATAATAATAACAATAATCAATAATAATACTGATAATAATAATAATGATAACAATAAATGATAGATAATAATAATAATAATAATAATTCTTAAATGATAAAATTTATAATAATATCAATAATACTTATATAAGTACTAATGATAATAATGTTTCTAATATCTAAATATAATTATGATATTAGTAATAATAATTATAATACTAACAATAACAATAATAATAATAATAATAGTAATAATAATAATAATAATAATAATAATAATAATAATAATAATAATAATAATAATAATAATAATAATAATAATAATAATAATAATAATAATAACAATAATAATAATAATAATAATAATAATAATAATAATAATAATAATAATAATAATAGAAGTAAAATAAGAATGTATACCCTCTAAGAAGCTTTTCTAAAAAGAATGCCCTAAACGAGGCTCGAACCTCCGACCTCTCGTTACCCGACACCATCCCTTAACCATTCCTCCAGTTTGTATTTTCTGATTTGAATCCATACTAAATATATATAAATCATTCCCTTCCGTTTCCACTTCTTCTTCATCATTAATCAACCAGGAAATCGAATTTACCATAAAGAGATGTAGTGTTCATTTATATGATATCAAATGGTTCCATAAATAATTTATAACTGAGATACTAAGTTAATAATCTCGGGAAAAAAATATAAAAAAAATCAGAATGATGTTCGTCGCTAGCAAGGAAGGAAAAAAATGATTTTGATTTCAAGGAAGTTTTAGACCAAGCCTATAACATGAAATAGATTGTAATCCTCTCCTAGAAACTATTAGAATCGTTAATTACACTTGAAACATTATAACAAACTCGAATTTCTTGATAATTAAATAGGTTGACTTTTATTTTCAAAACTTTGACTCGAAAATTCGTGATGAATATGATGAATTGAAATCTGAAACTTTGCAGATAGGTTGAGTGGATACTTCCTAACAGAACTGCAACTCTAGTTTTTGAAATTGATTTGAATTTAGACCTTTGATAAAAAAGATAATGCAGAGGTATCGAGCTTTATAAAAAAAAATATCTGCTCTGTTTCTTTTTCGATTCTGTTTTTAGTTTTAGACTTATAACAGATTGAATGGTATTTAATATAGATCATACAGCCTAGCAGTTGAATAATGGAGGACAAGAGATCACGAGCCAAATAGAAAGGCAGAAAAAATGAATATACAGATAATTGATTCCGCGTAATTTATGTCTTTTTATTTTATTTATTTTATACTTAATTAATATTAATAATCAATAATTATATTATTAATTATATTATTAATATTGTTAATAATAAAAATATCAAAATAATACTAATAAAAATAATAATAATATTAATAATAAAAATACCAAAATACTATTAATAATAATATTAATGATAATGATAATAACTTGTATCTTAATAATAATAAGAATAATAAATTTTAATAATAATGATCCTTAATGATAAATGGTAGTAATAGTATCTAATAATAATACTAATAATAATAAAGATATAACAAACTTACGTGTTTTAAATTTTTATATCTATATGTTATATATTATAATAATATTAATAATACATATATTAATATTGATAATAGTGAAAGTAATAATAATGGTATTAGTATAGCATTTATATTTTGATATATTAATATTACATATTATGTATTATTTAATACTTATAATTAATATTTATACATTTTATCGATATACATATAATATTTATGTTTATACATCATATACATATTCAAATTACTATATATAATTATGTTTTACATATCCAGTTTTATTACTTAGATGAATGTATTAATTATACACATTAAAACAATTAAACTCAAAGTATAACCTTATTCATTTAATACTTTGTTAATCGTTGACAAATTATGTATATTCAACCTACTCTCTATACTTGAATAAACAGTTTTAAATAATAAGATTAAGTATTTTTTATTTAAATCACATAATAGTTCATGAGTCGAAGGGTAAAGTCCAATGGATAATTAAAGGTATGAAATCATTTTAACGTAAAACATCAATATACTTAACTTGTCAATATCCAACATCTGAGTTATCTATATTCCCTAATTTCACTATCACCTTAAATAATATGAAAACTAAATTGTTATCTTATCGAAAGTCATGAGTGAAATATTGTAAAGCATGAATTGGAAATCAAACAGGAATCTCCACTAACTTTTGTCCAGTTCTCGTTAATTGACACTTTTGTTCTTTCATGTAAATCACTTTACCATTTTCCGAATATTGCTAAAAAGAACAGATTTCTTAAATCATAGTGGACCTCATAACAGAGATCCATAATCGTAATCACAATGTATCTGATAATTCAATCATTTGATATTATCTTTTAATTCCGTCGATAATTATATATATTGAAACAAACACGTTCATGTAAAGTATTATACATCTAATACTTTGTTATTGTTTTCAATTAGTATAACTATATCTTATATATATACATATCTATACACAAAAATGTTCGTGAATCATCGAGTATAGCCAAAGGGTAATTGATTACATGAATATAATTCCAATGTTTTTGAGACTCAACATTACAGACTTTGCTTATCGTGTCGGAAACATATTAAGTTTAAATTTGGTCGAAAATTTCTGGGTCATCACAACAACCCAAAGGGCTGATCTCTTCACTAAAGCTTTTGATAAACCACGCTTTGATTACTTGTTAAAAGAGATAGGTATTAAATTGCTTAAAGACGTGGTTCCTGAAACTGAGGTTCCTAACACAGAGGAACCTAACTAAGAGACTGAGTTGTAAATGGCTTGAAACTTCTTGTATAGTATGTGTAGTTTTGCATGGTAGCTTGTAGTTCATTTGCATGTTTTCTTTTCGTTTGCATGATAAGTTAGTATTTTATGATATTTCTGCATGCTTGCTTATGTTTTTAGATAGTTTTATACTTTTGTACAGAGAAATTCAAAAAGCCATAAAAATTTGAAAAACCAGAAAAACAAATAAAAATTGAAAAAATAGAAAATCAAACAAAAAGTGAAAATCCTGAAAATGAGTTGCATATTTTATTTGTGGGGAAGTGATTGCAATACTGAGCTGACATGTAAGTTGTGGAAAACAAGTAATACAGAATGATTGATAATGTGTTAGTAGACTTTGTTGGCATAATTCTAGATAGAGATGATCACACTAACAACGCGTAAATATCATGATGAGGAAATCAAGGAAAGGTTTACAGTGGTTGAGGGTAGTCACCTACTTATCGCTGAATATGTACTGAGAAATGATTTTTAAGAAACTCAAAAGACGGTTGAGGTCTCCCCTACTACGATTTATACTCGGTAGCAAAGGATAATTTTGTGAGTCCCCAAGGTGAGCATGCTTTGTCTAGGATGCATACTTGTTTCTATTTACCTTTATTACTTGGACCGAAGATCAACAACACACATGTCGGGTACCCAAAGGGAGGTGTTTTCTCTTGAAGGGTTGAGAAGTGCAGTCTTGTATCACAGACACAGAATAATTTGTACAATGCAACGTCATCGGGTTATAGATTTCAATATCAGAAGTTTGGTTTTCCATGCTATTACAACAAAAGTCAGAGACAGTGGTGCATCATCATGTATAGTTGTACTTATTTATTTTGGTTATTTTATTTATGTATTGTTGAATAGCATGGCGAAAAAGGCAACATCAGAAAATCAAAAAAAAAAGGGAATGTTTTGTTATGTTTATGTTTGTTTATTCCATATTGTAAATAACATGATGCATCACATTACTGCAAGAGAATCATGGATCAAGAATTGAACAAAGCTTCGAAGATTCTTACGTTATCTAAGTCTGAGACAACAGATATTCCAATCAGAGAATTATTTGGACGATTTAGTTATCTACATCCGAGGGGGAGAAATTTATCAGATCATCAGATATAGAGAACTTAAATCATTCAGTTCACATCACTAATTTGGTGGACTTTACATCTTTTGTCTGTGGTATGGGATTGTACTTATTGGCTTGGATAGCATGGAATATCTTCTGGAAGGTATCTTAGCGTTCCATCACTCAAATATATATCACTTCCATCCATCAAAAATCATACATCATACGATTTCCGTTTAAGTATGGGGTTTATAGCGGCCGGTATGCATCTTGATAAAGTATACAATAAATTTGAAACACACAATGTTATCTGAAATGAAAAGTGTAAGTTTAAGGTAGAAGCTCATGGCTGACAGGGTTGCTAGAAACATCGTGAGATGGTTCTGTTCAATCAAATTGAAAGTACATAGATGTGATAAGAGGACAGCGTCAACATGTTGTGCTCAATTATTCTACCTGAAACATCGTGCGATCTCAAATGAGGACTGACTTTGTGATCAAAATCTGGCATTGAAAAATGTTAAAGTAATTAATATAACGTGATCATTGAAGTCTAGGGTGAAAGTTGGTAAATGTCTACTGATATATTTGGAAGTTGTTCTGTATATGCTTTATTGAATAAGCTAATGAATGAATTGTGGAATAACATGTCAATATAGTTTAGTTCTGATCCCCGAAATCAAAAGATTAAATCAATTTGTATGTCAACTCGCTAAAATATGTGTTTTGTCTTTCTTAGTGTGGTTCATGATAAACCGCTTCATCTGATCTCATGATAATAACATCTGATTTGTGGTTATGTAATTGATTGATATAATTGATGTTATAAGCTGAATGTTTACAGATGTATGATGTTGAAGAATTGATGAATATGTCTTTGCTGATCATTACACACTGGATCTTGTAATAGTAGTTTGGTTTATAGCCATGCATGTGCATTCATATCTGAAAATCTAAAATAGTTGTGGTATTTGTTATTTGCATGTGCATTTATGTTTTAAGTTTAGGCATGGCAAATCAGTTTTCTGAAAGTTTCACTGTGAAAGGAACACTGTGTTTTTCTTTAAATTTGGAAATAAGTTGTTAGGAATTCAAAGAAACAAAGCGTGCTCAATGTTATACTATAGAGATCAGTCCAAGGAGGAGTGGATGTGAAAAGGGATATAAAGACTGAGTGAGAAAAGCCTTAAGTTTTAAAATTTTCAAAACTAAGACTGCCGATTGAGAGTCTATACCCTCGGCCGAAGGTCTTTGACCACCGACCGATTGTTTAGACCAACGGGCTGAAGGATGAGACCATTGGCCAATGGTCACTGAAAGGGTATAAAAAGACCCAGTCTCAACCGGGTCAGTCACTTTGTGCTTGTGGTGAAATTTTTGCATTCGATTTTCGAGGATATACGATGGGAGCTTTTGACCGTGTATTTAGTGCATCTTTTCTTTGTGATTTCAGCGCCGTATACCAGGTATCTAACTCGTTTTCATTTAATGGTTATCATTGATTTTAGGTATAAAAATTTAACACCCTAAATGTCCAATTCGTTAATGTTTATGTTGTTCTGTGTTGATTAATTGATTGGTATATGTTAATCGGCGTGTTCTGTTGCCTATCCACTGATTTTCAATCAAAATAACTTAGATTTGATGATGAAGGGTATATCAATTGGGGACAGATCTGATGAACTACCCTCGGCCGAAGGTCTCTGACCCTCGACCGTTGGTGTCTTACTCTCGGCCGTAGGTCTTCACCCTCGGCCGTTGGACCCTAAGTTTGATCAGTTGGTAAATTTTTGTGATGTGTTTAGACCGACTGCCGTAGGTCTATACCATCGGACCGATGGTCCACTCCATCGACCGATGGTCATTCAATTAAACCGATGGTGAAGTTTTATGTTGAATTTGAATGAATTTTAGGTCTCTGGTAATTGTTGTTATGCCTATCTAATGCTATTGCTTGTAGTTTGTATTAGAATGTCAGGAGGTTCTTTTATTGGGCAATGGATGTTTAACATCGACCGTAGGAGGATTCTAGCTAGTGGACGACCCATTCTAGTAGAACAAAAGGTCATTGCGACTCGAAAGACGTATAGTCGTTGGGAACAAATTGGGTGTCAAGCATTCTTAGACATCGGGGATTACTTTTGTCCTGAATTATTTTGGGAATTTTATGCCAATGTGGCCTTAGAAGATAGTAAGAAGAAATTTGTCCACTCAGGCTTATTTGACCAACAGTACAAATGGACCATGGAGGAATTCTCAAACCTGTTGAATGTTCCTTACACTGGTGTTAAAATTTTGTATCCTAGCAAAGATCTAAGAAAGATTCCCAACAAATTCAAACTGTCTGATATTATTGCAAGGATATGCAAGCCAGGGAGAGTAGTTAATGCAGGTAGGGTTGAGATTAGTGATGACGATGTGTCACAACAACATGAGATACACTTGAGAATAATCAAAAGTAATGTGACCTTTAGGAGAGAAGAAGATAATCTGTTGTCTGGTACTGAAGCTCTGCTTTTGTATTGCCTACTAGAGGGTATTCAAGTGAATGTGGGTCACTTTCTCATTCATGTGATGAAAGATTTTCTTGAGATGGAAGAACCCTTTCCGTATGCAGCTTTATTGCATAACTTGTTTGAGAAACTTGGTGTGGTTCAATACATCATGAAGCCTGTGCCAGAGAATCCCATTGTGGGATAAGTGATCTTAAGCTTATGTTTATGTGTTTTCTTGTGTTATTTTTATGTATCTTCAGCCTGGTATGTAATTTGTTGATGCTAGCCTGTTAGCATCGATACACTACTATATGTTTGTAATAATCTTACTTCGAACATGTAACCGTGTAATTGTGATCTTGATCTTCTAGTCTAAATAATGTCATATATTCTGTGATGATCACACTGTGTTTTCTAATGAGTCATGAATATTCTATACTAATTTGAATTGTGTTTGCAGTTATTTTCATAATGTCAGGTGTTCAAGCTGATCCAGAAAATGTTGCACATGAATCCGATACTGAGTCATCAGGGGGTCCATTATTAGTTGATCTTCCAGGGTTGAAAGCTAACAGTGGTTCCAATCTCACTGCGTGTTTAAATGAGAAAGGCCCTAATGCTGGTAAATACAAGGGCGTGATCGAGTTTCTAAAACGTTCAAGAGTGTTTGCAGCTATCTCTATGCCGTGTACAGCATATTACTCACATCAGAGAGAGTTCTGGGAACATGCAAGGATTGAGACTGTAGATGACAGGAAGGTTATTGTAAGTACTGTTTGTGGTCAGGAGATAAAGATTTCTGAAGATATGATTAGAAACACATTCTTATTTGAGGATGATGAGAACATGCTGAAGAAGTTGTCAAAGACAAAGATTACTGGATGTGTGTTAAGGTGCAAATATACTGGTGATATTACGAGAGCTACGATTAAAAGAAGTGGATTTACTCCACCGTATAGATATTTGTCGCTTGTTGTGCTAAGGTGTTTAAGTCCATTACAAGGAGGATTTGATGAGTTGAGTGAGATATATCAAGGGATGTTTGCTGCATTGGTATTGAAGGCTGACTTCAATTTCTCAGGTGTTATCTTTGATTTGCTGGTGGAGAATGTGAACAGCAAGTTGGTTCTGATTTATCCGAGATTCTTGCAAATTATGATTAACCGCCAAACTGTTGATTTGCCTAGATTGAAGAAGGATATCATTGAACTAAATCATATGACAGATCTTACTTTCAATAGATTGAATCAAAAGAGGAGTGCTAATGATGGCAAGCTGGTGTGTCATCTTGCGAGAGAAAACTATCAGTGTCCTCTTGGGAAGAAATGAGACTAGTGTTTCTGATAGAGAGCCTGATTTTGAGGTGGCTAATAGCGATGAGGAAGTGGATCAACTGATAAATACTCAGACTGCTGGTAGATCTGGTACGGGTGCGTTAGTTGATGAGACAGGAGATGTTCGTCCTGATGTTGGTTTTGATGATGTTTCTAGAGGCTCAAAAAGGAGAATGGTTGAAGATGAGAGTTCTCAGGTTTCAACAAAGCTTAAATTGAAAAAGAGGTTTAGGTTCGTTTATAAAAATACTGGTGGATCGGCTGCTGGTGCTACTTCGGTAACTCCACCTTCACTAGATCAAGGACAACAACAACAACCATAACAACAAACGCGATCAACTCATCAGTCACCGCCTGTGACTCAACAAGTATTTCAGGATACTGTTTCTACTCCTACTCCTGATGCTCCTCCTCATGCTGGGACAGAAGGAGGTGTTGGTTCCTCGACTCTTCGTAATTTGAATGATCTGTATGTTCAAGCTATGGCAGATAATTTGAGAATGAAAAAGGAAATGGATGAGCAGTTTGAAAAGCTGAAAGAGGAGAATCGTGTTAAGTCTGAGAATGTTACTCGGTTGACTATGCAAGTTGATATGTTGCAGAAGAAAGTAGGTGATCAGTCATTGCTGCTGACTGATGCAAATAGAGGGGCTGCACAGGCTAGAGAATTGGCAGCTTCAGCTATTGCAAAGGTGACTGCTTGGGAAGAAAAGTTTGATTTGATTGAGATTACAGAAGATGAGCCGGATAACAGAATGATGGAGGCTCCTGGTTCTTCACATGCTACTGCACTGTCAGTAATTCCTCTTAAAATTGATTATAGTTTTAGTGATTTCTTTTCTAAACAGGATGAGCTCAAGCATTCTGTTATTTATGATGAACTAGAAGAGGGAGAGATCCCTCACAACCTCTCTAGAGAAGAGCTGGACGAACTGGTGCGTCTAGATCAAGAGGAAGCTAAAGCAGCTGACGCACAGTCCGAAGATTCTCCATCTGAGGATGAATCTTTTGGTCCAGGGATTACTGAGGATCTAAATGATAGAGATGTTGATGGTTTAGTTGAGGATGTGACATATGAAGATTTTCCAACGTATCAAAATGATCAAAATGAAGATCTTCCAGGTTTTGAAGAATTGTTTAAGACTAATGATGAGATTTTGAATAGAATGTGTAAAGAAAAATAAAGATCTGAAGTTTTGCCTGAAGGTTTCTTGCCTGTTAAGTATAATGATGAATCAGTTGAGAAGTTGGAAGCTGATTGGAGAGATATATTGAGAATTAGGAAGTATTGTGAGAAACCAAAGCTTGAGCCGAAGTATTTGAAGATGATAAATCTGAGAAAGAGTGCGAAAGGAAGAATTCTAGCATGGGCTTACATTGAAGAATTCAACATGTTTGCGGTTAAACGAGAGTTTGGTGTTGATTATTTTAAACATAGACACGAATTCAAGTCACTACCGTACTTTGAGCTAATGCAGATTGCCAGGTTAAGGATGTTGTATTGTGAAATGAACGATCTATCTTCGTTACGGGTGAAGAAGATTCGAATTGCGTTTAATTCAAAAAATTGGGAAGGTTTTTGGCCACAGTTTTCTAGGATTAGTTACAAAGTTAATCCTCGAACTGGTGAATCTCGAAGAATCGTAAAGTACAAGCGGGCAAAGACTATGAAGAAGGTACCGTTGAGGAAATTGCCGCAAAATTGGAGTCAGAGATTCAGATGGTGGTTTTATGATGATCGTTCAGAAGAAGCTGTGATTGTGCTCGATAAGGTGAATGAGAATGATATTGAATGCATTCGTATATTGTATCCGATTTGGCTGCGAAACTGTACCGAGACTGATATTTTCACGTTATATTATAATCGTATGCTTTATCGACGCGAGAACAAGGTGCAGGCTGAACAGTATGTGAAAGTAGCTAAGATGTGCTACTTGAACAACATGGTGATCGATCCGTACGAATGAATTGGTTGACGACTGGAGATTTTTGATATAGAACTAGGTCTTAGGGGGAGTTTGTTGGTGCATAATCCCAAGTTCTTTATTGTAATATGTTCTATTTGTATTGTCTTTGATATTTCAGTCATGTAAGGACATTGTCATTAATACATTGTATTTGGTTTAATTAAAGTAATGACATAAAATGGTTCGAGCTGTTTGGTTGGCAGCTCAGACCATCGACCGATGGTAGAGACCATCGGTCGAGGGACGAACACCACCAGCCGTAGGTCAGGGACCACCGGCCGATGGTCACTGTAATGGCATATAAATAGGAAAGTCGGGTTACATTGTTAGGTTACACACCCTACACCCTCTTGCCGTCGGTTTTCGCTGTTACTATCGTCCTAGACCATACCCCAACCGAATACAATCATTAAGGCGTCGATTATATCAACATATTGTTGGTTAGATTGATCCCAAAGTGAACTACGTACTCGATTCATCTTAGTTTAGTGTTTTCCGCCTCTAATCTAGGTATAACGTTTGATGTAAGATCCAAGTACGTCTACAATTGTTTTAATAATGGTAGTTGGATAGTTGGATGTTACCTGAATTTAGGCTCCAGTGGTGGGTTCCAATAATCAATGTATGTTTCATGACTTTTTAAGTCTTTAGACATGTCTCAAAATAACTACAAATATTCCTTGAAGTTCCATATATACACTCTATTATTGAAGCGATACAATTAAATATGACAACTAGTAAACAATCTGCATTGTATCACATAACGTACATAACTACGCTGGTATCAGATTATATCACCTTAGATTAGGTAAAAACCATATTCAATGCATGGCTCCTTGTATCAAAAGCTTAGTGGTTGTATAATAACTCATGACATAGATCACTGGTGCATGTAGTCATTAACAAAACGATACACAATGACATAATATTACACCATAATAACAATATCTTTTACGTATCTTCGAAATAAAAATTATAAACAACAGATACTTCGATGGCGTTCGATCTGATTGTTGGAGTTTGAAAAATATGATTTTTATTATCAAGATTTGAGCTCCTTTACATTCAAGTATAATTTTTCATCCGAAACAACACAACATAGTGGTTACTCATGAAGGGACCCAAGTTGGACTAAAAAGGTGGCTTACATAGTGCTTAAATTTGCAACATAGAGAACAAACATCATCATTATCAGAGACTATAATATAATAATAGTTTTATATGTCCATACAACTAATGACACTGAAGTCCAAAAATAAGAAAACAATATCCAATTAATTCATGGATAACTACAAATAAAGAGATTCCTTAACAACTTCATCATTTTGACATTCAATTCAACAACTAATTGGGCCAGCCCGTTATGCTGGGTTTATTTGCTATAGTTAAAAAGAAAAAAAGAAAAAAAGGTATTTAACCTAGGTTTTGAACTTAGGACCTGCTAATCACTGGAGCCAATATCAAACAACTGAGACAAGCTTCTATATTGGGATATCTTTACATTCCATTTGAATTTATCCCCTAAAAAAACCGAAAATCAATTTAAGTATACCTTTTCAAACTACCCTTCAATTTTGACTTAATTACGATTTTAGATTAATTAAACAGTGCCACTTTTGGTTTTCCCAATTGAATATATTGATAATTAGTTCAAGAAAATCTGAATAGACCCTGAATACCATCACGCATAATAAAACCCTAATAAAACATACAGTTATAGTCATTGCAGACATATCTCAACGGTTCCCCCATGTCCTTTGAGTCATGAGTTCGATCCTTAGGGATGACATAATTTTCTTTAAACCAATTGAAGACCGATAATGGTGGTATATATTGACCCTATAAAGAAGTTTTACCGGATTCATTCACGGACCTCTACCCGGAACACTGCCCGAATGGATGTGTTCTCGAGTACCATCGATCGGGTTCGGGTTTCCACCCGAATGTGTGTGTTATATAAAAGTGACAGATGAAGATACTATATACGTAAGAATACAGACCAAATTTTTACAATTTACTGGTTTATACTGATTAATCGGTTCAAATGTAGATACAATTCAAAATAAAAAAACTTGATAGAAAGAAATCGTACCTTTAAACTGTTGTTCGATTGGAATTCAGTATGATTAGTTCAATGGATTAGAAAATTGGTATGAATAGTTCAATTGGTTGATCGGGATAGCTACAATGTTGATGTTGTTAGGAATTCTAGGTGAGCCCTATCAAGAACTTGATAACCCTAGTTATCAACCCACCGTGCAACAAACAAATAATCATCAACACAAATAACGATAAGAACAAGAAACGTAAAGAACAAGGAATTAACATGGTTATGTCCAATCATTTAATTCAAACGTATTGGTTTACTCCACTGCCAAACACAGAGGATTTTATTATAATATTCGTAGGTATAGTTTAAGATTACATAAGGGTCCTTAAATAGGCATAAAATAACAAAGAAATGACTTAAAAAGCAAGAAAACGAGTTTTTTCTCGTCATGCTCCCGGATAGGCTTAAGCCGCGTCGTGGCTGGAGGAGTCGCGTCGTGGCTTAAGGCATGATTTTGGAACTACTTTTTTTTACAACTTTCGAAGCTCATCCATGTGTTGAGCCACGACGAGCCTTAACACTAAAACGCACTTTTTCTTGTTGTTTTGATATCCTTCACACATCCAACAGATGTCCACAACTTTCTTTGAATCCATTCCAGATCTTTCATGATTGCAAGACATGAACCTCACTTCAGCTCAAGAGAACTACTGACCAATTTATTATGCAATAGCAATACAATGTAAACCTCGTCAATATTTTATAAACATAACCATCGGTATGTAATTTTATCTAGATAACTGCTATCAAAAATGCTAACTTACTAATAAAGCTGTTGAAATTACCAGTTACACGACGTCCTGGAACACAAATCATTTTTTAATGAAAATGAACTAACGGAAAATTTACAATGACTAACACTCTGCACCAACAAAAGAAAAGGTAAGATGAGTGTTTTATCACTTTATGCATATATTTTTTTGAAAAAAAAAAATCTATACTATAAGGAAACATATAAATACACACATATTTACAACTAAAAGTGCATATGTACGTGCGTGTCTCCATCATCTTCTATCATATTTGCCTCGAATAATTTGGGTTTGAACTTCTTCAAATAAAAGAGGCTCAAAAGTGACAATGTAATCATCAATATATTTATAATTACCCTTTACATTTTTTATTCCAGAATTCTTTTCATTCTCTTTTCCCTGTTTGCGATCAAATTAAAATGGGTTTCAAAAACATGTATATGAATTTTTTAAATAAATATTAAGAATTTAAAACTTGAAGAAGCTTTCATTTAGATTATTATAATTAACTTAATTATATTGAACTCGTTTCAACCGACATATCTCTACAACCATCACTTATATACAAATTTGTTAAATCAGAGCATTATAATGTATACTCAAAGTCAATCACAATCATCAACAGAAGTATATCGAAATAATGGAAGGAAAATAAAAAAGCTAACCTCTTCTTAATGATTAATACAAGTTTAATTAAAGTTTTGTGCTACTTATACAAAGTTTGTTAGTACATGGACTAAAGTTGACAATCTAGCAACTAGTTCCAACTAACCTGCAACTTATGTTCCCGCTTCTATTCTGTTCAAATGTAATAGTCGTGATAGGCGGTTGATTCTGTTAAAAGCTTAAATTGAGACTATATAAACAATTGTAACTGTGTTAATTGTGATCTAATGAAATCAATTTACACAAATCGTTTTCATTTCTTATGGTATCAGAGCTAAGGAACGCACAAACCCTAGAATCATATTTTCACTAAATTTGTCATTGATTTATCTGAAAAACTGTCAATTGACAGTGTTATCACGATCGTTATCAAAAATTGAAGGTTAATCAATCACGAAGAAATGGCAATTCCTGAGAATCTGCCAAACACCATTAATGATCCTCTTTAATTGGCGAGCTACGATCATCCTGGTATGACGCTGACTGCAACTCTGTTCAATGGCAGTAACTTTCTCGAATGGAGTAGAACAGTTTAGATGGCACTAGGAGATAAACTCAAGCTAGGGTTAATTGATGGAAGCTTGGTCAAACCTGCTGTTACAGATGAAGACTATCAAAAATGGACAAGATGTGACTTTATGGTTACATGTTGGATACTGCATTCAATGATATCAGAATTATCTGAATCTTTCTTGTATGCTACTGGTCCAAGTGGTTTAAGGAAAGAACTCAGTGAAAGGTATGGTCAAAGTAATGGACCATTGATTTAACAAATTGAAAGAGAGTTAACTTTTTGAATTAGGCTCAAGTCTATTATTTCACATGATATCAGAGCTACAATTATTGATGTTGGGACCGCGCCCGCAGTAATCTGCGCCTCGTGTGAGGGGGCGTGTTAAGTAATATCATTCTCATCCCACATCGGCTAGGCACCTAAATATTGCGGTGCTTATAATAGATTGGATTTCTCATCTCCTTGAGTTAACTTTTGGGGTTGAATTGAGCTTAAGTCTATTATTTAACACTTCTATAGAGACTTCCGAGAGTATGGAAGGATGAAATTGGCAGTTAGTTTAGAATGCGAAATTCAAGGTGTAGGTGAACGTGTTTTGATTAGTCGAATTTGAGAGTAACTCTCTTTCATGTTTCAATCGAATCGCTCAGCTACTTGACGGAACATGTTAATGAAAATTAGGGTTTGAAGATAGATGAAATGGGAAAAAAGATTAGGGTTCGCAAGTTCTTAGATTTTGTTGATTAACATTTTCAGTTAGTACATAAAAAACATACGGGTCGGGTGAAGATGGGAATACGGTTCCTGCCGTCCAATCAGATTAGTTAACCACTTACGGTAATTAGAATTTATATATTAATATTTTAATGGCAAATTCTTTTACAAGATAACATTTTTATCCCAATTTTTTTCGAAAGCTGAGATTATATTAAAAACCCGCAAGACGAGAGCAAAAAAGATACATGAGGATTACATGAACAAAATCGACTAACACCAAAACTAAAACTAAATGGCCAGTGACCTTACATATGATAATCTATAGAACCCATTGGATTCAATCTCCACTCTTCAAAGCACCCATGAATTAATTTGGATCTACTCGATAACCATAAGAATGATATTGCCTTTAGATTGGCCATTAGGTCTTCGTTTAAGATCGACTGTCTTGATTGGGGTTGGAGTACACCAAACTATTACGCCACTTCCAAATCAACCATAAAAGAATGAGCCTCGTTGCTAGGAATACCGTATTTCATTCTATGAGCTAAGTTGATAGTTAGTCGCGCTCATTTCATTATAAGAACCGTTGGGGAGAAAAATTTTCAGACCCCACCAAGCAAACAAAATCTTGCAAAGAGGGAATGTGAATCTACATTTCACAAAGATATGTTCTATATCTTCATCCTCGTCATCACAAAATGGACATGAAACTACTTCCAAAATTAATGCCACAGTTCACCAATTTTGATCGAGTTGCAAGCTTATTTGACGCTAATTTCCAAACAATAATATTGACATTTTTTGGGATGCTTGACAACCACGGAGCATAAGACATAGGTATTTCATCACCAAGAATCTCGTTATCGATTAGTGATGGAAGAATATTATCCTTGAAAACCCCTTTTTGCACTTAGCTTCATAACCCAACCA